>NW_027361718.1:3370000-3502500 GCF_039654945.1 Dendrobates tinctorius | reverse complement strand
CATGCGCACATATGCGTTTTTTTCCAGCGCTAAAAAACGCAAATGTGAAACCAGCCTTAGCCACATAACAGTCAGCAATCTTTGCAGCCTGATTCGCAGTTTGTGGCTCTCGATCACACACAAATTGTCGTACATCCGTGTGGCACATATGAAGAAATTAATCCTTGGCCCTAAGATTTGTTAAGTCCTCAAAACTATTAACAGAAAGTCCCCTGATCCGTTGGTGGAACGTGGTCCTCAAAGTGTTCATGAGATCCGTATAGCTGTCAGTTGATCCACGTTGTAGGTTCTGAAACTTTCTCCGATACACTTCTGGGGTTAGGTTGTATTTCCTTATCAGGGCCTCTTTTATTGCCTCATAGTTCCCATCTAGCTCTGGTGGGAGGCCAGCAAAAACTTCCAGGGCTTTGCCTCTCAACCCTGGAGGTAGATACTGTGCCCACTGCTCATGGGGTAGATGGCATTGCCTGCAGGTTTTTTCAAACCCCCAAAGAAAAATATCTAAGTCCCTATCCTTATCCATCACAGGGAAGTTTTCCAAACGTGGTCTTCTTGGATTTATTTCCTGGGAGGGGGTTAGCTGAGGACTGTCACCCCTTTCAATTTGAGCCATCTGAAGCTTGAAAGCTCTTTCCTCCCAGCATTCTGCAGCTTCCCTCTCGGCCCGGTACCGGTGTTCTGCAGCAGCAGCTTCTCGCTCATCCCAGTTCCGGCGTACTGCGGCCTCTCTGTACTGTAGAATAAGCGGCAGGTGCAGATTGGGATCACTTGTTCCCAGCTGTTGTAAGGTCATTTGTAAAGAAAAGTTCATAGGCTTCTCAGCACTGGCATTACTAGCCCCTCCAGAAGATATGTCCGGTGCAAGAGCTGGCATTGCTGGGTCTCTCCAAAGTGGACTCTCTCCTTGGCCAGGTGCTTCAGTATTTTGCTTTATGTCCTGCTCGACCTAGGCGCGTATCAGCAGTTCCTTATCTTTGTCGGCTGTCTCTATTCCTCTCTGCTCACAGAGGTCGATCAGAGCCTCTTTGCTCTGCTTCTTGTACAAGGCTGCCATATCAATGAACAGCCTTTTGCCAAACAAAACATAGAAGAGAAAAATGGGGAAGGGAAACTGTTTGCAAGTATGTCTAAGTAAGCACTGAGTTGAACCTTGTAGAACTGGTGCACTCCTCGCAAGGATACCAGTTCTTTAGTACATGGAATAATTGCTTAAACCATACACTAATGCCCTAACATAAATTAATTATATCCCACTGCTGTCACCAATTTGAAACCCAGCATGTGACTTGGGGTTGCGCCTGCCATGTTATCTATCTCCTCTCACCCAGTCCAGCAATCAACCTCTGTCCTATGCTGCAATGGGAACATAAATCACACCTCGACACAGACCACGCACCCCCGCTTATACATGCTGCCACCACTCACCGAACACATGGGCAAAGAGTCCCAGAAACACGACTACTATATGCCAATCACCAGGATCATACCCTCTAAAACTATGGATTCTTTACTGTAGCGCTTACAAGGTTCAAATTTATTAAACTTTTAAACTTTAATAGAAAAGGTGCAGTGCTTACAATAAAAGGATATCAAAATATGAAAATAAAAAGTGTCATACAAATATGCAAAACAGTTATAAAAACAAAATGGAGAAACTTACATAAATATCTAAACCTTGCAGTCTGGTATCCTGCTCCCTGAGGGGGGGATGAATATACTGTAGTGAAACCTCCACCAGGGGGAGCTGGTGAGGGAAGAGAGGTTATACACTAAGAGCAGCAACCCTGAGCAATAGCACAGGTGCCACAGGTAACGAGAGAATAGTCAGACGAACCGAGTCAAAAACTAACAGGAGCAGACGTACCAGAAGGAGCAGCAATACACGTAGTCAAAATACCAAAGCCGAGAGTCAGAAAGCCAGAACATGAGCACGGGGTCCAAAACGTGAGACGAAATACGTGGTCGGGGTACAAGTCAGGGAGTCAGATGCCAGAGAGGGAACGTAACAGCAGAGACGAATACCAAGAGACGGGGTCAGAAATCAGTCCGGGTCATACACATAAATATCAGTCAAAGGCAGGAGGATCACCAGGGTACAAGGGTCAGCGGCTCTAAACTGCAAGCTTGAGCTATCACTAACACTGGTCAGCAGGCTGTGAGGGATTTAAATAGCCCAGCTAGCTCCAGAACGAGGCTGAGGAGATTAACCCCCACATGACCAGTCCGGAGTGAAGACAGCAGAAGATAAACTCCGGACTGGACCATGACAGTACCCCCCTCTCAATGGGGGGCCACTGGACCCCTAGGCTTCCCTGGATGACGAGCGTGAAAGGCCCGGACCAACCGATCCGCATGGACCAAACGCGCCGGCACCCATGACCGATCCTCAGGACCGTATCCTTTCCAATGGACCAAGTACTGAAGTGAACGACGGAGCATACGAGAATCCACCACCTGTTCCACCTCGTACTCGGTCTGCCCATCTACCATAACAGGTGGCGGGTGCGAGGGAGACTCGTCAGAGGAAGGCACCGAGGGCTTCAGAAGCGCTTTGTGGAACACATTAGGAATCCGTAATGACGGAGGCAACCGCAAGCGAAAGACCACAGGATTAATCACCTCTAAAATCTCATACGGACCAATAAACTTGGGACCCAACTTAGCAGAGGGAATTCTCAGCCTTATGTTTTTGGTGGATAACCATACCTTATCCCCCACCTGATAAGCCGGCCCCACCGAGCGTCATTTATCTGCAAAAAACTTATATTTGCCCTGAGCCTCCCCAATGTTTCTCTGAACTTCCCTCCAAACCTCCTCCAACCGCAAAAAGGCTGAATCAGCCCCTGGACACTCCGAATCTAGTCTGGAGAATTCACCAAAATGAGGGTGAAACCCATAGTTGCAGAAGAAAGGAGAAGTACCAGTAGACTGATTGACACGATTATTGAAGGCGAATTCCGCCATAGGTATCATAGAGCATCAATCATCCTGTCTGGATGTGACAAGACACTGCAGAATCTGCTCTAAAGACTGATTGGTCCTTTCAGTCTGACCATTGGTCTCGAGATGGTAGGCCGATGAAAAGGTCAGACTGATGCCCAGCCTTTTACAAAAAGCTCTCCAGAATTTTGACACGAATTGCACCCCTCTATCAGACACCACACTGACAGGCACACCATGCAACCGAATCACATGCTCAATGAACAGCCCAGATTGAGTCTCAGCATTAGGAAGGCCCGTTAAGGGTACAAAATGTGCTTGTTTGCTGAACCTATCCACAACTACCCAGATCACGGTTTTGCCATTAGAGGGTGGGAGATCGGTGATAAAATCCATGGACAGGTGAGTCCACAGTCTATCCGGAATTGGCAGTGGCACCAATTCCCCGGCCGGTTGTGGGAGGCTTTAGCGCGGGCACAAGTTTCACAGGAGGACACAAAACCAGTGACATCAGAAGTCAACGAGGGCCACCAGAACAGCCTAGTGATGGCTTTACGAGTGACCGAGATTCCTGGATGCCCACTCAGAGCTGAGTCGTGGAACTCCCGAAGCACTCTTAACCGATACTGGACAGGCACAAAGAGCTTATTTTCAGGTATGGACGGGGGAGCAAGAGATTGGGCCTCATGAATCTCCTGCTCCAATCTCTGGGACACCAAAGCCACCACCACCCCGCGCTGAAGAATGGAGGAAGGAGGCTCCGGAGGCGATACCGGATCTAGGCTGCGAGACAAGGCATCCGCCTTCACATTCTTGGAACCTGGTCTGAAAGTGATGGAAAACTGAAATCCGGAAAAAAAAAAGTGACCACCTTGCTTGTCTCGGAGTCAGACGTTTGGCGGACTCGATGTAAGGCAGGTTCATGTGATCTGTAATGACAGTGATATGATGGACAGCCCCCTCCAAAAAAATGCCTCCATTCTTCAAAAGCCAATTTAATGGCCAACAACTCTCAGTTACCCACATCATAATTCCTTTCAGCAGAGGAAAATTTTTTTAGAAAAGAAGGCACAGGGTCTTAAGTTAGTTAATGTGGTGGGCCCCTGGGACAACACAGCCCCCACTCCCACCTCAGAGGCATCCACTTCTACGATGAATGGTTTAGACAAGTCAGGTTGCACCAGTACCGGAGCAGTCATGAAACGTTCTTTAATAAAGAAAACGCCGCCACAGCTGGAGCTGACCAGTTTTTAAGATCCGCTCCCTTTTGGGTGAGATCAGTGAGGGGTTTGACCACTTGAGAGAACCCCTTGATGAATTTTCTATAATAATTGGCGAAACCCAGAAATCGCTGAAGACCCTTGAGATCTCTGGGTTGCACCCAATCCACAATGGCCTGTACCTTCCTAGGGTCCATACGAAACCCCTCAGCGGACAGGATGACCCCTAGAAAGGACACTTCTTGAGTAAAAAATGAACACTTCTCCAATTTGGCAAAGAGTGAGTTCTCCCTGAGCCTCTGGAGAACCGCATGAAGATGACCCATATGACTTTGTCTATCAGAAGAATATATAAGTATATCGTCAAGATAAACAACTACAAAACGTCCAATAAAATCAGAAAAAACATGGTTAATGAAATTCTGGAATACTGCTGGTGCGGTAGTCAAACCGAAGGGCATAACCAAATTTTCAAACAGACCCTCAGGTGAGGTGAGAAACGCAGTTTTCCATTCATCCCCCTCCCGCATACGGATGAGATTGTATGCTCCCCTGAGTTCCAACTTAGAGAACCACCTGGCCCCCGACAATTGATTGTACAAATCAGGTATCAGTGGGAGAGGGTTGGTGTTTCTTATGGTTATTTTATTCAGTTCTCGAAAATCGAGGCATGGGCGTAAACCACCATCCTTCTTTTTTACAAAAAAGAACCCCGCTGCCACGGGAGAGACAGATGGCCGTATATGCCCTTTACGGAGGCTATCAGAGATATACTCCTTCATAGCAGCCCGCTCAGGGCCGGAGAGATTGTACAGCCGGGCTTTGGGCAATTTGGCACCAGGAACAAGATCCACGGCACAATCGAATGGGCGGTGTGGTGGTAGAACCTCAGCCTCCTTTTCGGAGAACACATCCTTAAAACCCTTTAGGTACTCCGGAATACCCTCCAGGTTGACGGATGACATAGACACAGTAGCAAGACAATTTTCAGAACACCCAGGTCCCCATTTAACAATATCCCGGGACCCCCAGTCAATAACTGGGTTATGCCGTTGCAACCAGGGAAACCCTAACACCAGGCCAGCAGGGAGGTTATCCAAAACAAAGCATGACATGCGCTCCTGGTGTAGGGCCCCCACCCTGAGGGTAAATTCTTTAGAACTGAAATGGAGACCATCCTTAGTGAGTGGTGTAGAATCAATAGCCACAATTTTTAAGGGAGTCCCCAACCTAACTGTCCCTAATCTACAGCGAGCCACCAGCTTAGAGTCAATCAGGTTCAGGGATGACCCACAGTCTACAAAAGCCGAAGTATGGAAAAAGCCGTTCTCAACACCAAGTTCCACCTTTAACAGTACTCTTGAAAAGGAAGAAAAAGGTACCTGAGAGTCTTGGTGACCTCCACGATTATCATCCAGACTCAGCCGCTTGTTAGTCAGAGGACAGGAGGGGCAGTCTTTTTTCCAATGTCCGTGATCTCAGCAGTAAAAACACAATTTTCCATCACGTCGCCGTCTCCTCTCTTTCTCCTGGGGGATGGTGGATCCCACCTCCACAGGTTCAGATGGAAGCAAAACATCAGGGTTAGCAGGGAAAAACGGAACCCCTCGCTGAGTAACACCTCTCTCCCGCAGTCTCCGGTCCATACGGATAGCCTGACTCATAGCCTCCTCCAATGAACTGGGAGGTGGATGGAGAGCCAGAGCGTCCTTCAAGCAATCCGACAGTCCCTTCCTGAACAGACATCTCAGTGCAGAGTCGTCCCAGGACACCTCAGTGGACCATCGACGGAATTCGGAGCTGTACCATTCAGCTGAGTGCTTCCCTTGCCCCAGACCCAAAATAGTGTCCTCTGCAACCCTAACACGGTCCGGTTCGTCATAGATAAGTCCTAGGGCCTCAAAGAACCTATCTACCGACATCCGTTCAGGGGCAGTAGGGGGCAACGAAAAAGCCCAGGATTGGGGACCCTCCCTAAATAAGGAGATAACAATCCCCACCCGCTGAGTCTCATCCCCAGACGATCGGGGTCTAAGAGAAAACCATAATTTACAACTCTCCTTGAATATATGAAATTTATCTTTTTCGCCAGAAAATGTGTCAGGAAGTTTAACTGAGGGTTCAGGAGAGTGCAAAATAACATCTACAGAGTCACCTGGTGGACAAACAATATGAGAGGTGTTTCTCTGCATGTCTTAATAGTCTCAGTCAGTTCTTTCTGTAAGAGGGTCTGAGACATGACAAGGGACTGATGATTCACAGAAAAGTCCTGCGCCATCTGCGTCAAACTGGACACTTGATCTGCCAAGTTATGCAGCAGATCCATGGCCAAAGAAAAAAAAATGCAAAATCCCGTTTAAATGTGAGGTTAGTGATAATGTAGTGAAACCTCCACCAGGGGGAGCTGGTGAGGGAAGAGAGGTTATACACTAAGAGCAGCAACCCTGTGCAATAGCACAGGTGCCACAGGTAACAAGAGAGAATAGTCAGACGATCCAAGTCAGAAACTAACAGGAGCAGACGTACCAGAAGGAGCAGCAATACACGTAGTCAAAATACCAAAGCCGAGAGTCAGAAAGCGAGAACATGAGCACGGGGTCCAAAACGTGAGACGAAATACGTGGTCGGGGTACAAGCCAGGGAGTCAGATGCCAGAGAGGGAACGTAACAGCAGAGACGAATACCAAGAGACGGGGTCAGAAATCAGTCCGGGTCATACACATAAATATCAGTCAAAGGCAGGAGGATCACCAGGGTACAAGGGTCAGCGGCTCTAAACTGCAAGCTTGAGCTATCACTAACACAGGTCAGCAGGCTGTGAGGGATTTAAATAGCCCAGCTAGCTCCAGAACGACGCTGAGGAGATTAACCCCCACATGACCAGTCCGGAGTGAAGACAGCAGAAGATAAACTCCGGACTGGACCATGACATATACAATGACTCACATCAGCTTGGCTGTCCCTCAGTCTGTGAATGACTTT
Organism: Dendrobates tinctorius; assembly: GCF_039654945.1. Classification (NCBI taxonomy): domain Eukaryota; kingdom Metazoa; phylum Chordata; class Amphibia; order Anura; family Dendrobatidae; genus Dendrobates; species Dendrobates tinctorius. The sequence continues at coordinate 3,495,358 of NW_027361718.1, read as the reverse complement.
CTTTGTGTATGGGCCTAATTTATAGGTTTAGTCTGCAGATCAGATTTCAAGACCAGCCTCTCATGTTAATATTCTAATTCCTGGTTTGTGACTGGACCGTGTCTCCTTTACCAATGAATACATTAACATTATTTTTTCTAAAGGTTCTTGTCTTAGCTTTTCTTCCCCATAATAAATAGAAATTGTCATGCTGCAAATAGGTCCCATTTGCCATCTACCCTCAAGGCATGAGAGGTGTAAAATGTCCCAATTCTGTGTGTTCTCAGGAAGGTCCCCTGGGGTCCAAGACCAGGAAACTGCCTTTTCTTAGGATAACATATGTGTGACCTTTGCAAAGATCTGCAGCCTGGAAACATGTTAGTTACCTGCCGGCCATACATATACCGTATTTTTCCGACCATAAGACGCACTTAAGACGCAAAATTTTGGGGGAAAGTGGGGGATGCGTCTTATGGTCGCAATACACGGTACTAACCTGGTTGCTGGTGGCAGCGGGCGGGGCTCTGCGGTGTGGTGGTGGCAGCGGGCGGCGCTCTGCGGTGCGGTGGTGGCAGCGGGCTGTGCTCCGGTGCAGGGGCGGCAGCTCCGCCGGCATTTCTTCGCAGCCCAGAGGCCCTCGCACTTCCCTTGCTGGCCGCCGCCATGTTGCGGTGGCCTCTGGGAGCATGGACACCAGGAATATGGCCGCCGGTCTGGGGACGGCGCATGCGCAGCTTCAGATCTCGTCCTGAGATCTCGGGGGACGAGATCTCGTTGCCGAGATTTGAATCTCATCCCCCGAGATCTCGGGACGAGATCTGATCCCGCGCATGCGCCGTCCCCGGACCGGCGGCCATCTTTCCGGCGTCCATGCTCCCAGAGGCCACCGCAACATGGCGGCGGCCAGCAAGGGAAGTGCGGGGGGCCTCACGGCTGCGAAGAAATGCCGGCAGAGCCGCCGCCCCTGCACCGGAGCACAGCCCTCTGCCACCACCGCACCGCAGAGCGCCGCCCGCTGCCATCACCGCAAAGCCCACCTGCCCCAGCACAGCTGTCCCTGCCTCAGCACAGCTGCCCCAGCCCCAGCACTGCTGCCCCTGCCCCAGCACAGCTGCCCCTGCCTCAGCACAGCTGCCCCAGCCCCAGCACTGCTGCCCCTGCCCCAGCACAGCTGCCCCTGCCCCAACACAGCTGCCCCAGCCCCAGCACAGCTGCCCCTGCCCCAGCACAGCTGCCCCAGCCCCAGCACAGCTGCCCCAGCCCCAGCACAGCTGCCCCAGCCCCAGCACTGCTGCCACTGCCCCAGCACTGCTGCCACTGCCCCAGCACAGCTGCCCCTGCCCCAGCACAGCTGCCCCTGCCCCAGCACTGCTGCCCCTGCCCCAGCACTGCTGCCCCTGCCCCAGCACAGCTGCCCCAGCCCCAGCACAGCTGCCCCTGCCCCAGCACAGCTGCCCCAGCCCCAGCACAGCTGCCCCTACCGCAGCGCAGCTGCCCCAGCACAACCAACCTGCCCCAGCACAGAGCCGCCACCGCACGAGCCTGGACCACTGAATGACCCCTGTGACTACTTCTCCACCTGTGCCGGATCCCTTCCCAGGTAAGCTGAATTCGGACTGTAAGACGGACCCCCATTTGGCACATTATTATTTTTTTCCCTATTTTACTACTGAAAATTGGGGTGCGTCTTATGGTCCGGTTTGTCTTATAGTCCGAAAAATACGGTACTTATTTTCACTACAAGCATCTCTGGAGAGACCTGAAAATGGCTGTCCACCAACATTCACCATCCATCCTGATGGAACTGGAGGAAGAATGGCAGAGGATCCCTAAATCCAGGTTTGAAAAACTTGCATCATTCCCAAGAAGACTCATAGCAGTACTAGCTCAAAAGGGTGCTTCTACTCAATACTGAGCAAAGGATCTGAATACTTATGACTAGTGATGGTTGAGCACTAAAATGCTTGGGTGCTCGTTATTCGGGTCGAGAAAATTGGAATACTCGGGTACGCTGACAGAACAACGAGCCCAATGTAAGTCTATGGGAGACACGAGCATTTTTACCGCGAACCCCGCTGGGGCTCCTTTTAGGCTGTAAAAATGATGGAAACACTGCTCAAATGATACGGGACATCATGGTGATCACCCCTAGAAGCATTCCTGAGTCCTAGTTCACAGCTTTAAACAATGTTTTCAGAGTTTCATGCCATTTTTAGCGGTGCACCAAAAAACATACCAAAGCGAAACCCAAACAGATTTTGCTGGGAAATATGTTAAGGTTCATCCTTCCAGGTTAATGACTTGTATATACGGCAAAATAAATAACCCCAGACCAAAATGTTCCTCCCCCACTTGGGCTATGTTCAGACACCACGTTTTTGAAGCGTTTTTCAACTTTAACATTGCTTTCAACCAATACTAATGCGTTTACTGGGAAATGTCATTGTAGCATTTATCAACCCTAACTGGCCATGTGGTATGTGACACAGAAGGAGACACATCTTGTTTCATTTCTGAAGGAGTGACTCTTCAAGTCACAGAGCCTATTTTTAGAGGGGCATCAGGCGGCATTAATCTGCTTAAAGGACCATTATTAAACAGTGGGTCTCCTATGCTGTTATTGCCTATGCAGTGAGTGGCTGGGCTGCCAAGAATTACAATGCACCCCAATACCCCTTTCACGAGAGGTACAGGAGGGCCTCCTTAAAAAATGTTGCATTGAATGGAAGGTCTGCCCTGATATTAAGTCATATGCCCACCAATATGCCTTTGAACCCAGATACTGGAATTCCACATGAAAAACCACTTCACAGTATTCAGTTGGCCCTGCCATACAGTTTCCTTATGCATTGAATGCAAGGGCCGCCTTGACCTAAATTTGCACGCACCCCAATCCCCCCTTGGATGAAACATGGAGGAGGGCCTTCTAAAACAAAATGTCCCATTACAAAGGAGTGAGGCCTCCTAGACTCGTAATGCCCATACACTAAGAGTATGGGCTGACAAACATTTCCCCATGGGGGAACATTTTTTAAAAATATACTATGGGCATCATAGACACCCTTGCCAAAAATTGGACTGCCTGTAGCAGCACAGGACACGTTAACCCTGGTCATCTAGTGGCGGACACAGAGGAGACAATGATGAAGGCCTCAGTAAAAACTAGGCCCAATGTAAATGAGTGGTTCTCCTAGTCTTGTAACATCCATACACGCAGTGCATGGGCTGACAAACATTTCCCCATGGGGGGGTACACATTTTTAAAAAGTATACTATTATTATTTATTTATATAGCACCATTGATTCCATGGTGCTGTACATGAGAAGCGGTTACATACAAATTACAGATATCACTTACAGTAAACAAACTAACAATGACAGACTGATACAGAGGGGAGAGGACCCGGCCCTTTCGGGCTTACATGCTACAGGATGGTGGGAAAGGAGACAGTAGGTTGGGGGATTGCAGCAGTTCCGGTGTTGGTTAAGGTGATATCTCCAGTTGTGGTGAGGAAGTAGCGGGTCATTGTAGGCTGTAGGCTTTCTTGAAGAGGTGGGTTTTCAGGTTCCGTCTGAAGGATCCAAATGTGGTTGATTGATAGTCGGACATGTTGGGGTAAAGAATTCCACAGGACAGGGGCAATTCGGGAGAAGTCTTGGAGGCGATTGGGTGAGGAGCGAATAAGTGTGGAGGAGAGGAGGTCTTGTGAGGACCAGAGATTACGTGAGGGAAGGTTTTGGGAGATTAGTTCAGAGACATATGGGGGAGACAGGTTATAGATGACCTTGTAGGTCAGTATTAGTAATTTATGGACATCATAGACACCCTTGCCAAAAATTGGACTGCCTTTGGCAGCACAGAAGACGTTAACCCTGGTGATGTTGTGGCGGAGAATGAGGAGACATTGATGAAGGCCTCATGAAAAACTATAAAGTAGATATGACAGGCTCAAACCCCAACTTAGGTGCTCTGGGAAAAAACAAGACTAAAGTATAGGAGTAACCCCGGCACACTAATAACATGAAAGTAAAGTCTTCTCAACGACAGTCTTTAATTGTTGTGATTTTATTGATTGTGAAAAAAAAGGGTGGTGTTACAATCCAAAAAAGGGTGGTGTTACAATCCAACGTTTCAGCTCTACATCTCGAGCTTTCATCAGGGATATGACTAGATCCTTGGTTTTGAGGTGTGTGTATAAGTGGTATAGGTTTGCCTTTGTAATCCAGCTGCTGGAACGGTACCTATAGTAACCACGATGTGTAGGGTCAGCACGTGACTCCCGTCCTTGTGTCCTAAATCTAGTCAGGTGTGGAGGAGGCCGGCCTCCTCCACACCTGACTAGATTTAGGACACAAGGACGGGAGTCACGTGCTGACCCTACACATCGTGGTTACTATAGGTACCGTTCCAGCAGCTGGATTACAAAGGCAAACCTATACCACTTATACACACACCTCAAAACCAAGGATCTAGTCATATCCCTGATGAAAGCTCGAGATGTAGAGCTGAAACGTTGGATTGTAACACCACCCTTTTTTGGATTGTAACACCACCCTTTTTTTTCACAATCAATAAAATCACAACAATTAAAGACTGTCGTTGAGAAGACTTTACTTTCATGTTATTAGTGTGCCGGGGTTACTCCTATACTCATGAAAAACTAGGCCCAATGTAAAGGAGCGGGTTTCCTAGACTTGGAATGCCCATACACGCAGTGCATTGGCTGACAAACATTTCCCCATGGGGGCTACATTTTTTAAAAGTATACTATGGGCATCATAGACACTCTTGCCAAAAATTGGACTGCTTGTAGCAGCACAGAACAGGTTAATCCTGGTCATCTAATGGCTGACAAGGAGGAGAAAATGATGAAGGCCTGAGTAAAACCTAGGACCAATGTAAAGTAGTGGGTCTCCTAGACTTGTAATGCCCATACATGCAGTGCATGGGCTGACAAAAATTCCTTATGTGGGGTACACATTTTTGAAAAGTATACTATGGGCATCATAGACACCGTTGCCAAAAATTGGACTACCTTTGGCAGCACAGAAGACGTTAACACTCGGTAAAAACTAGGCCCAATGTAAAGGAGCGGGTCTACTAGACTTGGAACGCCCATACACTCAGTGCAAGGGCTGACAAACATTTCCCCATTGGGGTTACACATTTTAAAAGTATAATATGGGCATCAGAGACACCCTTCCCCAAAATTTGACTGCCTGTAGCAGCCCAGAACATGTTAACCCTGGTGATCTAGTGGTGGAAAATGAGGAGACATAATGAGAAATCAGACTGAAATCAAACAAATAAATTAAAAATGGGAATCCACCTATGAAAGAAAATAACAAAAGGGAGGGGTGAACACAGGTTCATAGATGTGAAGCCAGAGTGTGTCCAACGAGATATGTTTGCCCCTAGCAACAGCTCAGAGACAGTGATATAAATAAAAATATAGTGACTTTTGCATCATGGAATACGTTGACCCTGGTGTTCTACTGGTTGTGGATGATGAGGATGAGGATAAGGAGGAGGACAACACCAAACAGACCCAATCAGGAAGTGGATAACCATGTGTGATTGTGAAGAGGTGCATGAGAATACACTTCCCCAACCAAGCAAAAAATTAATTTAAGGTTATGTTTTGATGTTTTCATTCGGTGGTGTACAGAAGTCTTGGCCAATCCAACCCTTGTTCATTTTTATAAGAGTCAGCCTGTCAGCATTGGCAGTTGACAGGCGGATGCACTTATCTGTTATAATTCTTCCAGCGGCACTAAAAACCAGCTCTGACAGAATACTAGTAGCAGGGCAGGCCAGGACCTCCAAGGCGTAAAGAGCCAGTTCATGCCACATGTCCAGCTTGGATACCCAATAATTAAAAGGCACAGACGAATCCCGGAGGATGTTTGTGTGATCTGCAAGGTACTCCCTCACCATCGTCCCAAACATTGCACTTCTTGTGACAGCACCCCTTGCCTCTGTGGCGGCACAATGTGAGGGTCTGAGATACCTGTCACAGAACTTTGCCATTGTTCCTCTGCCTGAGCTGGATTGGACTTCTGTCTCTCTCGCTTGGACTCCTTGGCTGTACAACAAACTCTAACGTCTGCTGCCAGTGTTCTCACATGGGACTTTTTTCAGTATTTCCACTACAAGGGCCCTCTGGTACAGCAATATTTTTGTACACCTCTCTGCCTCTGGAAGAAGAGATTGAAAGTTTTCCATGTAGCGTGGGTCTAGAAGTGTCACCAACCAGTAATGAGTGCCCCCGAAAATTTTTATAATGCGAGGGTCACGGGAAACGCAGTGCAACATAAAGTCAGCCATGCGTGCCAGACTACTAACAGGCAAGACTTCCGAGTCCTCACCAACAGGACGACTGACTGTGATGTCCTCCTCTTCCTCCTCCCAGTCCTCAGGCCATCCCCGCTGAACAGACGGTATGACAGCTGTGCTTGTAGTACCATCTATAGCACATGAAAGGAGCTCCTGTTCTTCCTCCTCCTCCTCATTGTCTACCAATCCACGTTGCGACGACGTGGCTGGGCAGAGTGTAATCACCCTGTATGGTTCCTTGCTCAATGTCCTCATGCTCTGACTGCAATGCATCATCTTTAATTGTGAGCAGAGAGATTTTCAGAATGCTGAGAAGCGGGATGATGATGCTAATGATGGTGTCATCAACGCTCACCATCTTGGTGCAGTCCTCAAAGTTCTGGAGGATGACATCCATGTCTACTCCTGAGGTCTTATGTATGGAGTCGCAACTGAATATCGATGGCTGTGTTGATGCTGGTAGTCAACGACTGCCCTCTTCTGCTCACAAATCCTTTACAACATATGCAGTGTAGAGTTCCAATGTGTGGGGACATCACACACCTGTAGGTGAGCCGGAAGATGGAAACGCTGCTGACGTCCAGCAAATGCTGCTGAAGCCATAGGTTAAGCCCACGAGGTTAAGCACATGAGCCAGGCAAGGTACTTGTGTGAGCTCACCTTACCTCAGAGCCACTACCAGGTTCCGGCCATTGTCACACACGACCATGCCTGGCTGTAGGTTCTGCAGTGTCAGCCAAATATCTGACTGCACTTTCAGTGCTGTCCACAACTCTTCTGCATTCTGTGGTTTGTCACCTATCCAATCTGTCTTGAATGCTGCAGCCAGGATCATATTTCTCGCCAATCGTTACACCGATGCCTCTACCTTGTCCCAGTCCTTACACTCGCTACCCATCCACTCCAAACTTATTATCCTCACCCACAAAGCACTCCATGGCTCAGCACCACCCTACATCTCCTCCCTCGTTTCAGACTACCACCCTACCCGTGCCCTCCATTTTGCTGATGACCTGAGGTTAGCATCTTCAATAATCAGAGCCTCCCACTCCCGTCTCCAAGACTTTACACGTGCTGCGCCAATTCTTTGGAATGCACTTCCCAGGTCAATACGATTAGTCCCCAATCCCCACAATTTTAAGCGTGCCCTGAAAACGCATTTATTCAGACTGGCCTATCGCCTCAACACATTAACCTAATCTATCCCTGTGTGGCACAACCAAAAGTTTTACCATAACCAGGTTCCCCGCATCATGTTCCCACATGCTTTATGCATCTATCAGCCCTCTGTGTCTGTACTGCTACACACTTAACATTATGGCTGATCCAAACAATCAGGGCAATTGTTACCACCCACCTTTCATGTCTACCTTTTTTTTCCTCATAGATTGTAAGCTTGCGAGCAGGGCCCTCATTCCTCTTGGTATCTGTTATGATCTATGTGATTATTGTCATGCTGTAATGTCTATCATCTGTACAAGTCCCCTCTGAAATGTAAAGTGCTGCGGAACATGCCAGCGCTATAGAAATAAAATTTATTATTATTATTATTATTACTACTATGCAGATTAGCTTCAGCACAGCCTGTTGCCGCTTGGCTGAGGCAGTGCTGCAGTGCTTCCAGCTTCTGACTGATGTGTTCATTTCAGAGATGGATGCTGAAGAGGAGGATGAGGTGCAGGAGCTGTAGACTGTGGGGGCAACCCTGATTGACGTAGGGCCCACAATCCTCAGCGTGGGGAGGATGTGTTCCATCCCAAGGTCTGACAGGGTCCCAGATTCCACTATATTAACCCAGTGTGCTGTCAGTGAGATGTACCGTCACTGCCCACAGGCACTTGTCCATGTGTCCATGGTTAGGTGGCCTTTCTCAGTAACAGCATTGTTGTGGGCACGGGTAATGTTGTGGGACACATGCTGGTGTACTGCAGGTATGGCACAAGGGGAGAAATAGTGGCGACTGGGGACCGAGTACCTTGGGACGGCCGCCGCCATCAGGTTGCGAAAAGCTTCCATCTCAACAAGCCTAAAAGGCAACATTTTGAGTGCAAGCAGATGAGAAATGTGAGAATTAAGCACTGTGGCCTGTGGGGCATTGGCTGCGTATTTCCGCTTGAGTTCCAATGACTGGGGTATAGACAACTGAAGGCTGGGCTGGTACAAGAATGAGGACGTGCTTGATGATGGTGCTGGTTGACTGTGGGCAAAATCAGGTGCAGGGCCCGAGGCATCTTCACAGGCACGGTGAACTGGGGATTTGCTTGGATGCGAAACAGTGGAAGAAGCAGTGTTGTCACCTGCAGACATGGTTCCTGGAGCCTGGGGTTCGGCCCACAAAGTAGGGTGCTTTGCTGCCTTGTGCCTAATCATGCTGGTGGTGGTCAAGCTGGTAGTTTTGCTACCCCTGCTGTTGCGGGCATGGCAAGTGCTGCAAATGGCCTGTTTGGGGTTATCAGCAGAGTCTTTCAAAAATAACCAGACTCGGGAAAATCTAACAGAAGGAATGGCTACTTTTATCCTGTTGGTGTTACGGGGAACAGATGCACGCCTTCTGTCTGCGGCCACCACACTGCTTCTTCTTGCCTGTTGGGGTGATATGCCTCCTTCCCCATGTGTGCTGCTTTCCTCGCACTGCATGTCCTCCTGCCTGGTTGGGTCAGTCACTATGTCATCCACCACCTCATCTTCCACATCCGCACCCTGCTCCTCCTCCTTACTTTCCGTCAATTGTGTCTCATCATCATCCACCTCAGGTGACCATGGCTGCTCAAAGATTTTTGCATAGCTACATGGAATATCATCTCGCCCCGCTTCAAGTGGAGTGGGCCAGAGGCACGAATCTCCAAGTGGATAACTGAACAGCTCTTCAGAGTGTCCGAGTGTGGTATCAGTTGTCTCTGGGCACTCGGCATGGTGCGAGGAAGGAGGATCAGGGTGAGTAATATCCGGTCCACAGTCACGGCTACTCAGACTTGACCGTGTGGAAGAATTTTCCACCACAGATACACCAGGCCACAGCCTGAGATAACAGACTGTATTAATTTTTTATTATTTTTTGGATAGAAAAGACTGGTGGATATAACGACTGTGATAGCCAGGCCCAAAAAAGGAAACCAATGTAAAGTGGCCAAACTTTCACCATGCACAGATAACAGCTGGCAAGAAGATACTGTACCAAAAAATGGTTGGCCTTTTTTTATTTTTTTGGCCTAAATACTGCTTTATTGAAGCAAAACTAACAGCCAGGCAAAAAAGAGAAAAAAAACGTAAACTGGCCAAAATTTCACCACGCACAAATAAGAGCTGGCACGAAGATACCGCACCAAAAAATGGGTGGCCTTTTTTTATTTTTTTGTGTAAATACTGCTTTATTTAAGCAAAACTAACAGCCAGGCTAAAAGAGAAAAAAGCTGTGAACTGGCCAAAATTTAAGCACGCACAGAAAAGAGCTGGCACCATGATACCGCACCAAAAAATGGGTGTTCTTTTTTGGTCTAAATACTGCTTTATTGAAGCAAAACTAACAGCCAGGCACAAAAGAGAAATAAGCCATAAACTGGCCAAAATTTCACCACCCACAGATAAGAGCTGGCACGAAGATACCGCACCAAAAAATGGGTGGCCTTTTTTATTTTTTTTGGGCCTAAGAACTGCTTTATTTAAGCAAAACTAACAGCCAGGCAAAAAAGAGAAAAAGCTGTAAACTCGCCAAAATTTCACCATGCACAAATAAGAGCTGGCACAAAGATACCACACCAAAATAGGGGTGGCCTTTTTTTAACTTTTTTGGGCTTAAATACTGCTTTATTTAAGCAAAGCTAGCAGCCAGGCAAAAAAAGAGAAAAAAGCTGTAAACTCGCCAAAATTACACCGTGTACAGATAAGAGCTGGCACGAAGATACTGCACAAAAAAATGGTTGGCCTTTTTTTTGGCCTAAATACTGCTTTATTGAAGCAAAACTAACAGCCAGGAACAAAAGAGAAAAAAGCCATAAACTGGCCAAAATTCCAGCACACAAAGATATGATATATGCAATGCTCTATATACACACATAAAGTGCCTGAGTCCTTGCACTGATGTGTATACAGCAACGTACACTCCCCTGCCTGCCTAACACTTGAACCTATATACTTCAGAATTAGTCCTTACAAGGACTGTTAGTTTAGCTGGATGTGAGTATTTAGGATGGTAGACCCCACAATAACAGAGAAATGCCCAATTCTGACCCTATCAAGGCAGCCGCCCTCCCTACAGTCTCAATCCAGAGCTGAATGCGGCGAGCAGGGCGGCGTCCGGTCCCTTATACCCCTGATGATGATGTGCTGTGCAGCCAGCCAATCACTGCACAACTGCAAGAAAGATGGCTGCAGCGTTAGATGGCCAGGCAGACAATCCCTGCACCATGATTGGGTCTCTAAAGTCCGCCAAAATTGCTGAGTGGAGACCAGAGTTCCTGCCGAGTAATCCCGGAAATACTCAATGTTCGCCGAGTACACCGAGCACAACGATACTCGGGCGAGTACCGAGTAGTGGCGAGCACATTCGCTCATCACTACTTATGACCATGTGATATTTCAGTTTTTCTTTTTTTAATAAATTTCTGTTTTTTCAGTCAAGATGGGGTGCAGAGTGTACATTAATGAGAAAAAAAATCAACTTTTTTGAATTTACCAAATGGCTGCAATGAAACGAAGAGTGAAAAAATTTAAAGGGGTCTGAATACTTTCCGCACCCTCTGTATATTCTAATGGTTGGGTGTTGTCTTCTTCACGCTAGGGTCCTTTTACATTGGTACATATCACAAGTGCCCATTTAGCTCCATTTTAATTGGACAATCATTGACACTGCAGACTACTTACTACAATCATACAGTACATCTCTACACAGTTTGCATTATGGTCCTCCAACATGTGCAGCCTGAAGCAAGAGCTGATCAACAAAGTAGTGACTGAAACTAATGCTGATCCTCGATACCTAAAGTCATTCGACTCTCGTTTAGCTGTATTTATATGGTGCAGTTGTTAGCAATGAATATGACTGAGAGATCGCTAGTGTGATTATTTCATTTCATTACTGTCAGCAGTACATACAGAGGCTATACACTGCAGACAATGATTTTAAGCACTTCAGAAAAAATGTGATCAAACGACAAAGAAGCTAAGACATGCTAAGGGGTAGGTGCGACGACTTTAGATTCTCTCATCCGAGAGAGCCAGGTCGATTATGCAAATCACACTCTGATCAGAGTTTGATCGCAGTGAGAGCATAGCATGCTACAATTCTCTCAGATGATGAGAAGTTATAGAAATTTTTTCAATCTCCTCCAATGTGTCCATCCAAGGACTCATTGACCTAGTTGACTCAGTGTGATCCGAATATCGGATCCAACCTGGGCATGCAGTGATTTTTTTTTTCTTTGGACCACCTCAGTCTGAGAAATAAATCTGACATGTGCATGGCCCAATAGACTAACATTGGTCCGAGTGCAATCGGATGTTTTGTCGGATCACACTTGGACCAAAAATACGGTCATTTGCATCTGTCCTCATTCATTTGCATCAATTTGCTCATTCATAAAGCTGTTCGCTAGACATATTTACAGCAGAAATTGGGAACGTTTTTCTGCTATGTGTTCGCTGACGACAAAACAGAACAATTTTACAGTTATAAATTGATTGGGATAACTAATTAGTATTAGTTATCCCAATCAATTTCTAACTGTAAAATTGTTCTGTTTTATCGTAATGTGAGAAGGTTTATATTGCATTACATCTGGTCATTAAATGCCACATATACAGTATGGCTCAAAGATATCCATTTGATTCTTAAATTATAATTAGGTTAATCAGATTGTGATAAAATTAATGTTACTTTTTTTCTTAATGAGTTTACACAACCTGTTAGTTTTATTGCAAGCGCACATAGTTCAGTCTTATATTTATTCAAACCCCAGGGAACATATAGATCAATGTCACTTTCATTTCAGCAGTGGAAGATTTTAGTCTTTTTCATATGCATGTACATTAAGTATGTTTAGAATGAAGCTGGGGAAATTTAGTAGGGTACTACAGTGGCTTGCGAAAGTGTTCACCCATTTGGCTTTTTAGCTATTTTGTTACATTACAACCTGTGTTTAAATATTTTTTGTTATCTAATTTGTGCATGATATATCAGCACTAAATAGTCTAAGTTGGTGAAGTGAAGTGAGGAAAATCTAGGCATAGATTAAATTTATGGGATCAAATAACTAAAAATTGGCATGTCCAAGCATATGTATTCACACCTTTGGCTATGAAGCCTCTAAAAGATTCTGGTGCAAGCAATTACTTTCATAAGTCATATGCTTGGTGAAAGGAAGTCCACCTGTGTGAAATCTAAGTGTCACATGGCTGTCAGCATATACACTTTACCGTTTGCGAAAGGCCACAGAGGCTGCAACACCATTAGGCAAGAAGTTCCACTAACCAACAACAACATGAAGACCAAGGAGATCTCCAAACAAGTCAGGGGCAAAGTTGTTGAGAGTACAAGTCAGGGTTGGGTCATAAAAAATAACCCAATCACTGATGATCCCCCGAAGCACCATGAAATCCATTATCAACAAATGCAAGAACATGGTACCACAACAAAACTGCCAAGAGAGGGTCATCCACCAAATGTCTCAGCCCAGGCAAGTAGGGCATTAATCAGAGAGGCAGCACAGATACCAAAGGTAGCTCTGAAGGAGGTGCAAAGTTCCCAAGCAGAGACTGGAGTATCTGTCCATAGGACCGCAATAAGTCTTACAATCCATAGAGATGGCCTATATGGAAGAGTGGGCAGAAAAAAGCCTTTACTTACACACAAAAATTGTAAGACTTGTTTTGAGTTTGCCAAAAGACATGTGCAAGACTGCCTTGTCTATAAACAACAGCAATGCATGCATCAGGTTTCCCTAAAGGGATAATTTTTAGACCATTTATATAATTTAGGTAGCCTTAGAACTCTAATGCTGCAATATTTTGTTAAATATAGTGTTGGTTACCTCTTACCATCCATTTTCCCCTTGCCAGGTAGGTTGAAGTCATTTTGACATTAAAAAAGGCTTTGTTTACATTACAGAGCTCAAAACATGGTCAATTGGCTCGAAGGGGAACTCACAGTATTCTACGCATAATTTTCCAGGCATTGCACCGCAATTCAAATTCTTTGAAGAAATTGACAAAGCCTGGAAAATTGAATTTCAAAATATTCACTCATCTATAGTCTGGTGTTTAAATTAATTTAGTGTTCTGGTTTGGGGTCTATAATTTCTTTAAGGATATGGTCTAAAGTTTTTAAAGCCTAGAGTCTGGTCAAAGGTGTCTCAGGAGCAACTGCAATTAACAGGTGACTTCATCATAGTGTTTTAGTCTATGGAAAGAAATTTAATGTATATAATCAGAAAATACATATTCCTGCGAGTCGCCTTCCATCGTCTCTGAAATATTTGTTAAAGTAAAATGACAATTTTTCACTAGAGGTAAGTCAGGATTCATACCGGACTGTTAGTGTTAAACATCGAGCATGGACTTCTCCCAGAAGTCCTTTGCAATGTTTGGAGTTACGGGGGGAAGTCCATAGCAGAGAGAGAAAGATTTCCCAGCTCAAAAGTTTGGGTCATCATTGTTTTCAATGGAGTTCAGGTTCTGGTTCAAGTTCTAGTACTCGAACTGAACTTTGGAATAAAGTTCGGGTCGTGTACCAAAACCCAAACCTCCATGGGTCCAATCATCCCTATTTTTCACATTCATGATCATATTTTGCCATGATATGGCAGCTGCAGGGGCAATATGGCATCTGGGTTTATGGCAATTGTGATGCCTTATATAGATAGATAGAGCTTACATCATCCCCCTACTTGGCACAGCTCACAGAGCATCCACACAAACTTCTCCCATAAAAAGGCTAGGTTCACATTGCGTTAATGGCCCTGCATTCAACAGGATTAGTTACATAGAGTCACTAACGCTATGTAACGGATGCGTTAACGCACCCATTTGCCGCAATGATACTAACGCATCCAAACGCATGCCAAAATCGGCATGATGCGTTACTTTATGACGTACCCTTGAATGTGGTCTGCAGTGATCGGGGGTGCGTCATGAAGTAACGCATCATGCCGATTTTGGCATGCATTTGGATGCGCTAGTATTATTGCTGCCAATGGGTGCGTTAACGCATCCGTTACATAGCGTTATTGCTGCTATGTAACGGATCTCGTTTAACGCAGGGCTATTAACGCAATGTGAACTTGGCCAAATCAGTCATGGCTACACACCAGTTTTATTTCGGTGTGGTTTCTGTAAAGAGGCGCAGTTGAGGTAAAAAGGTTTATCCTATATCAGGTTAAGAGAATAGATTAAACAAATATTCAGAAAATGAAAAAAGATTGCAGTAAAATAATGTGCATCAGGATTTGAGGATTTTGATAACAAAAAATCTAGGTCATACAGTACCGTCTCTGTTCAAGACATCTCATAAAGAAAAACTCTGCATGTATTAGGACTCAAGGACATCATAATGGGAGATTCCTTGGTGACGATCTCCAGCTATGTAAGTATGGATCCTTCTTTATTCTAGTAGTGCATTACATTGGTGTTCATGTGCATATTAGAAATGTAATACTACAGGTATGAAAGCAATGTGTGACATGCCTCGTCCTTATCCAGGTGTGTAGAGACAATTTAACAAGCAAATGTATCTTTGGCCATTGTCAAGAAACACATTATAGGGATGTCTCCGAGTATATTTTTAGCCAAGAAGAGGCTCAGATTCCATCAGAACAAAACATTGTTTTGGAAAGGTTCATTTTAGAAAGGTTTCCTTGTTTTAACAGGACCAAAACTTATTTTTGGTGCAAGATATACATCTCCCACACACATCCTATAGCCTTTAGAAATAGCTACAGAATATAAAAAAGCATACATGCTGGCTCGGTGGTTAGAACTGTTGCTTTGCAGTGTTGGGGTCCTGGGTTCAAATCCCATTAAGGACAATATCTTCAAAGAATTAGTATGTTATTCCCTTGTTTGCATGGGTTTCCTACGGGTACTCCAGTTTCCTTCCACATTACAAAGACATACTGATAGGGAATGTAGATTGTAATGTGCAAACGGATCATTTATTTTAAAAAGGAGAATGTGTATATATGTTTAACCGCATATGACGAAATCTATGCTCAGGAAAAGAAAGAGAAAACAAGTGGAAGTGTGCATATAAGTGAAAGTAAGGTGCATAGAAAGCATACGCCAAATGCACTACTCTAGGCTGTACAAAGTCACAGGATACAAAAATGACAAAGTGGAGAAATGGGGATATTAGTACAGATTGTGAGCAGGTCCATGATTGGAATTTAAAATAAGGGAGCAAGCCTGTCAATGCAATGGCAATTTTAATAATCATATGTATGTTTGTTCGTTTCTTGTTGGTATATTTTTCGTAAAGTTCAGAATCGTGCTTTTACCCAACCAGGTGTCTTAAAAAGTGTGAGTGTGCCACACAAAAAAATTGCATAACAATACAACGTGTTGCAAGTTCTTTTTAAAGCCCCCTTTACATTTAGCGATGCACCAGCGATCCCGACCACGATATGACCCGGTCAGGATCGCTGGTGCATCGCTAAATGGTCACTAGTGAGCTGCTAAAGAGGCAGATCTCACCAGCGACGTAGCGACACAGCAGCGGTCGTTACTTACCTTTCAGACGCGGCGATGATGACGTCCTCCGCCCGCGTCCACGCGTCGCTCGTCGGCGCCAGCAGGAAGCCCAGCAGGAAGCCGACAACAAGAAGTGGACCTGGATGATCTCGCGCAATCAGCGATAGCCAGCGGAGGAGCTGCTCGGAGGTAAGTATCACACATAGCGATATCGCTAGCAATATCGCTGCTACGTCACAAAATCGGTGACGCTTTAGCGATATTGCTAGCGATATCGCTATGTGTAAAGCCCCCTTAAGAGGAGAAGATATTAATCTTATTTTGCAAGTTTACAATCAGGCCTCACTTTCTCACGCAGCGAATGGTGTCGTAACTGAGTTCACCGGGGTTCAGCTAGCTACAGAATATAAAAAAGCATACACGGTGGCTCAGTGGCTAGCACTATTGCTTTGCAGTGTTGAGGTCCTGGGGTTTAAAACCCATTAAGGACAACATCTGCAAGGAGTTTGTATGTTCTTCCCATGTTTGCGAGGTTTCCTCCGGGTTCTCTGGTTTCCTCCCCCACTCCAAAGACTGATAGGGAATGTAGATTGTGAGCCTCATCAAGGACAGCGATGACAATGTCTGTAAAGCGCTGTGGAATATGATGGCACTATATAAACATAACATAATAAAATTAATTATAATGTTTTCATTTACAAGCAGCAAGTTGAGATCTGGGGAAATAGTGATGAATTGAAACTCAAAGTATAGCCAAAAGTTGCAGAAACTGAATGATAATGTCTTCTATTAAAAAAAAAATATGGTAACGCAAAAAAAAGTACGAGTAAACATAACGTAAAAAATACATACTTAAAGTAAAAAAAATATACTTAGTGTAAAAGAAAAAACTAAATACTTAATGTATAAACTTATATGTGAATAGATAAAAAAGTCTGTTCCATTAACATAATACTTGTAGATGTGTTCTTATTAGCATGTTAAGAAATGTCCTTTGAGCACATATTAGACTAGAGTGAGTAGAAGAACAAGTTTCCTTGGACAAGTCAGCATGTGATGCTTAATGTACATGCACACAGAAAACCAGGCCAGCTGGGTATGTGTGCCATCATTGTGCTATTGCCCTTAGACATCTAGCCTTCCATGTAAGAGATCAGTGTTCTTGCTGGGCCAAGCTCCTGCTGAAATCACATGTGAGATCTAACACCTTGCTCAGGTGCCTCATGTCTCATGCACTCTGTGCTTCCAAACACATCCACCTTTAATAACGCTTCCTTCTATGAGGCAGGAGCAATAATAAGAAGACGAGAATTTCCAGCTGCCAACTATCTTCGCTATCGGTTCACCAATAAGGCCTAAACACAGACCCTGCGAGCCTTTGGATAAATTGTATTTTCCAAGGGTTAATTAAGCTGTCTTCAATGGCTGTATGAAGGGGAACAAACCTGTACTGGCAGTGTATTTTTTTTTTTTTAAAACCTGCTGTCGACATTACAGTCCCTGCTGCTTTTAGCTGTATCGATCCAATGACTGACCTGTGAAATCCTTGATGGCTGCTAACACTAGGAGCTTACTGGAGCTTTCCAAGGGAGCTTCAGGACAGCTTATGTAGGCTAGTACAATTACCTGTCCCTCCAGGAGAGCCAATTAGTTCACAAAGAGCTGGAGCAGAACAAATGTTTTGTGTGTGATTTAGAATCTTTAAAAACCTTTGTTCTGTCTCGTTCTTTTGTCTCTATCCACTATAATTTTTCAACTATTCAATTCCACAAGGCTTTTCTTTGCATGTTACATACATTTGTGCATTGCATGGGGTAGAAAAATATCCAGGGTAAGAATATGCATTTAAATCGACATTTCTTCAAGGAAACTTTTAATGCGCGAACGGATCATTTATTTTAAAAAGGAGAACGTGTATATATGTTTAACCGTGTATGACGAAATCTAGGCACAGAAAAGGAATGAGAAAAACAAGTGGAAGTGTGCATATAAATGAAAGTAAGGTGCATGTAAAGCATACGCCAAATTCATTACTCTAGGCTGTACAAAGCCAGAGGATACAAAAAATGACAAAGTGGAAAAATGGGGATATTAATACAGATTGTGAGCAAGTCCATGATTGGAATTTAAAATAAGGGATCAAACCTGTCAAGGCAATGGCAGTTTTAATAATCATTTGTATGTTTGTTCCTTTCTTGACTGTAGAATTTTTCGAAAGTTCGGGATCATGCTTTTACCTAACCAGGTGTCACAGAAAGTGTGTGTGCCACACAAAAAAATTGCAAAGTTCTTTCCAAGAGGCAAAGAGATGACATTTATTTTGCCAGTTTACATTCAGGACCTAGGAAAGTTCCTGTGGCTGTTGTTAATCACTAAGCTTTTTGCCTTATGTGTAACTACTAGCAATGGGCGAACCCCTGGATGTTTGGGTTCGGCAGGTTCAACAGAAAATTTGAAAAAAGTTTGGTTCGGGTACCACAACTGTACATGAAACTGATAGCTGGAACATTGATTGTTTGCCATGCTGTCATGCAGATGACACTGCCTATGATTGGTGGTAAAATAATTACCACCAACCAGAGAGCTGCGGTTCCCATGGTGTCAGATGACAGCGTGAGCCAGCAGCTATGACTGGTGGTAAAATGTTTACCTCTGGTCACAGGCACCGGTTGATGATAGAGTGCTAGACTCCTATTATCCTATGCCTGCTGTTACTGAAAACAGCAAGAGCAGGTGTCACTGATGGTAGTATTTATCAGTCAGCCACTGCGCTATAAATAATTATAAAAACTAACGTGGGGTCAGTTCTATTTTGATAACCAGCCAGGCAAAGCTGACAGCTGCGGGCTGCAATCCTCAGCTGTCAGCATTATCATGGCTGGTTATCAAGAATAGGGTGGTCCCCACTCCATTTTTTCAAATGATTTAAATAAATAATAAAAAAATGGCGTTGGGTCCCCCAATTTTTTTTAGCTAGCAAAGCTAAAAATGACAGTTGGAGGCTGGTATTCTCAGACTGGTCATGGATATTGCCTCCCCCAGCCTAAAAATAGCAGCCCGCAGCCACCATAAAAAATACGCATCAAATAGATGTGCCAATTCTGGCACTTTACCCGGCTGTTCCCATTTGCCCTGTGGTGGTAGCAAGTGGGCTAATAGTTATGAGGTTGATGTCACCTTTGTATTGTAAGGTGATATCAAGCCCACAGTTTAGTAATGGAGAGACATCTCTAAGACGCTGATCCATTACTAACCCAACAGTCATATTGTAAATAAAAATACCCAGAATAAAGACCTTTATTTGAAATAAAAATCCACATCCTGTTTTACAAATTTACAGCAATGTGAGAAGTGATCCTATTTTCAAAGCAAGTTGTTCATCAGAACCTCTCTTCTTATCTCAAAAAGATCTGAATGACCTTATCCTTGATTTTGGCTTGTCTAAACAACAAATCAGAGCTTCTAAGTTACAGGCTGAAAGGATGGAATATACTGCGCAAAGACTTGAAAATGTATCGGTATCGTAGCTGAGGAAGTGATTTCAAAAACAAAGAAGTAATTTTTTTGTAATAAAGTTTGTTCTGTTATGGAGGCATAACATTGGACATCTCATTGGGCGAATGAGTGGCATTTGTTCATAGACTCATCAAAAGTTAAAAAGTTAGTGGAGGCCTCATGTCAATACCTGTTGCGAATGCTGCCGATATGAAAGATGTACGAAAAGATAAAACTGCTGTTAGAAAAAAATCCAGTATGAAAAATCAAACTAGAATATCTGTGGACATTTGAAGGTGGATACGTTATTGCATGGTTTCCAACTTGGGTGCATTAATTCTGCTATTTCTTATGTGAATGGGATAACAGGGATAGGAAGTCTCACTATACTCCAAAACAATTGCCTAAATGTGAATCTCTTGTTCCCGGACAAAGAAATGTACCTTTATTGAATCCGGAAAAAGTATATGCTAGAACAGAGGCTGATCGGTCCCCTGCTGCCGGTGCTGTGGCTGCCAGGTCTCCTGCTGCTAGTTCTGTGACTGCCCAGTCTTTCGCTGCGAGCACTGTGTCCACTCAACACTCCGCTACTCACCCCTTCACCCCTGCATCCCGACGTACTGCTGTTCGGGGTTTGCGGTGCGTTCCTCCTGCTCTGTCAACCTCGGGTATGGAAATCTCGGGCATGGACCTTAGAGATCGGCCACGTGCACGCTCAGGACCTTTAGCAGCTGCGGTGACCTGACCCAGAAACACCGCCTGACCAATGGAGTGCTTTCACCAGGTATTTAAGGCCATTCTCCCTTAGTGGAGGTGCCTGATTATTGTGTACTATCCTGTGCCAGTACTTAGGCCCTCTCTTGTATGTTTCCTCCTGTTCCTCTGCCTTACGTGTGGTTACTTGTGTTTCTTCCTTTGTGTCTCCTACAGCCCCAGTCTCCTCCGTGCGCTCCTAGTGGTCTCCTGCACCTGTTCCGTTCCCTAGTCCCCACGGTCCTTGGATCCTGGTCCTAGCTGCTGTCCCTCTCTTCTCCTAGTCCTTCTGCACCCTGTTTGTGTCTGTCACGTTTCCGCCAGACTTAGGGCCTGCTGTTCCGGTCGCGGCCACTAGGAGGCGCCGTACCGCCACTTTATCGTCAGACTCAGGGACGGCTGTTCCTGCCTCGGCCACTGGAAGGGGCCGTGGTTCTGTCACGTCAGGCTCAGAGCCTACTGTCCCGACTTTAGCCTCTAGGAGGCACCGGTCTGTCACATCGCCGTTAAATTCTGGGTCTGCTGCTCCTGTCGTGGTCACTAGGAGGCGCTATGGCTCGCCCGGGAGTTATGGTGCTGACAGAGTAAGGGCACCTGCGCAGGCATCTGGTGGACGCAGGCTCCGCCCCTCTGTCAGTCATCAAGAGGTTACTGCATCTCCATCTGGCCTGGTCCTGGGGGCGGTACTGATGACATCATCAGTTCAGGAACCTATGAGGGGTGACCTGATCCCTGAAATACCTTGGGACTGGTCTTGCAAGCCGCCGGATATATTCTTGGTTCCCCCCGTGTGTTACTGTGCGAATTACTTTCTGACTGACTCTGACTTTGACCTGGACTTCTGACTCTCCTTCTGCCTAACGATTCTGTACCTCTGCTACTCTTCTGGTTTATGACTTTCGGCCTGAATCTGACTCTGCCTCTGCCTAACGATTCTGTACCTCTGCTACTCTCCTGGTTTATGACTCTCGGCCTGAATCTGACTCTGCTTCTGTCTACCGTTTTTGTACCATTGCTGTCCGACTGGTTTAGACTTGCATATCTCCACGTTTGTGTCCCGTATTGGAACACCTTTCTGGCGACCGTCCTGCTCTGGTCACTGCTCCTATTCAGACAGCGCCTCCTGGGCTCTGCTATAAATCCAGATCCCTGTATAGGGGTAAAGGGTATCAGTGTTTCTCGGGGCGTTGCCTGGCTGCAGCCCAGACCCGCAGGCAGACGTCACATTATATCCGGCCACATACAAAAAAACTGCTTCTTGTGTATATATCCACCATATACAAAAGCAGTCTCCCTGAACCTTTTTTTTTTCTCTCCCTTCTTCTGATTGAGCTGATTTCTGGCCTAAACACCTGGTTCAGTGCACAGCCGGAAGGAGCACTTTCATCTTCCTGCACCAGTATGCTGCAGTCTGGAGCCTTCAGAGAGAGAGCTGAGCATCAGAGATCCATACTACTGAGACATCGGCCTCTGGGCAACTCTGGCTATGGTTGCCCAGGGGCACAGGTATTGCCCGCAGATGCGGCTAAAGTTTTATTGCCTATTGCCCTTTCTTTTGGTCAGAAATCTCAGTGTGTGAACGCATATGTGGATTGTGGATCTGAAGGGAATTTTATGGATTCTTTGGTTGCTAAAAGTCTCGGTGTACCCCTATTAAAACTTAATGCCCCTATAAAAACTACGGCTATTAATGGCACATCTATTGTCCAGGAGGGGGTTAAATTTGTTACTGACAAAATCACTATGTCGGTGGGAGCATTGCATACCGAGGTTATGTCATTTTTTGTGATGGGTAATTTGTCTGCTGCAGTCATATTGGGGATGCCATGGCTACGCCAGCATAACCCAGTCATCGACTGGCACCTAGGCGATGTTATACGCTGGAGTTCACACTGTCAGGAAAACTGCATGTCGCTAACAGTAAATCAAGTTAAAGTTAAACCCCTCCACATACCGTTTGCCTTCAGAGATTTTGAGGATGTCTTCTCTATTGCAAAATCTGAAAAGCTACCCCCTCACAGAAAGTATGATTGCCCTATAGATCTGATTCCAGATGCCCGTCTCCCAAAAGGGAGAATATTTAATCTCTCAGGTCCAGAGCGTCAGGCTATGAACGAGTACATAGCAGATAGCTTAAAAAAGGGGTTTATTAGACCGTCCATTTCACCAGTTGGAGCTGGCTTCTTCTTTGTAGAAAAGAAAGATGGTGGTCTCAGACCCTGCATTGATTACCGGGAATTGAATGCAATCACCATTAAGAACCAGTATCCGCTTCCACTCATCCCTGATCTTTTTAATCAGCTAATGGGAGCCCGTTGGTTTACTAAACTGGACCTCCGGGGGGCATACAATCTAGTCCGCATAAGAGACGGGGATGAGTGGAAAATAGCCTTTAATACCCCTCTTGGCCACTTTGAGTACCTGGTAATGCCCTTCGGACTCAGTAACGCACCTGCCGTGTTCCAGCACTTTGTAAATGACATTTTCAGGGACATTTGTGGGGTGTATGTCGTCGTGTATTTAGATGACATTTTGATTTATTCTGCTGACCCTGTGACACATGCTCAGCACGTTCGCTCCGTACTGCAGAGACTGCGAGAACACTCCCTGTTCGCTAAACTGGAGAAATGTGTTTTTTTTGCGGAGGAGGTACAATTTTTAGGATATGTGGTTTCAAGCACAGGCTTCCGTATGGATCCTGCCAAGATCCAACCTATTAAAACTTGGGTGCAACCCAAGTCGCTAAAAGCGCTGCAGCGATTTTTAGGGTTTGCAAATTATTACCGAAAATTCATCAGGGGTTTCTCCGAAATTGCTAAACCACTCACGGATTTGACCCGAAAAGGGGCAGACGTGACCAATTGGAACCCTGAGGCAATTCAGGCTTTTGCTTTGTTAAAAGAGTGCTTTGTAGCCAACCCAGTTTTGGTTCAGCCTGATCTGGACCGCCCGTTTATTGTAGAGGTGGACGCCTCTGAGGTCGGAGTGGGAGCAGTGCTGTCGCAAGGCACTGCATCACTCACTCAGCTTCGCCCATGTGCCTTTTTCTCCCGCAAATTCTCTCCCACTGAGAAAAATTACGATATAGGTAATCGGGAGTTATTGGCGATCAAATGGGCCTTCGAGGAATGGCGCCACTTCCTCGAAGGCGCCAAACATAAGATCACTGTGATTACAGATCACAAGAATCTGACTTACCTGGAGTCAGCTAAAAGATTAAATCCTAGACAAGCGAGGTGGGCCTTGTTCTTCTCTAGGTTTGACTTCTTAATAACCTTTCGTCCTGGTACCAAAAATGTGAGGGCTGATGCTCTCTCTCGAAGTTTCTGCCCCTCACAGGCTGAGGACTCGGAGCCAGTTCCAATACTGGCCAATGGTATTGTTGTGTCGGCTGTGTCTCTGGACCTTCTGGAGGAGATCCGTAGATCCCCAGAACCAGCCCCTGACTCGACGCCCCCCCAGAAATTGTTTGTTCCAGCGCCGTTTCGCCTACAAGTTCTGAAGGAGTCACACGACTCTGTCCTGGCAGGCCATCCTGGGGTCAATAATACCGCCAGACTTGTGACTAGGAGTTTTTGGTGGCCAACGGTAGTTAAGGACTGCAAGGATTTTGTACTAGCTTGTGAAATCTGTGCTCGCGCCAAGTCCCCTCACAATCGGCCTGCCGGCTGGCTCCAGTCCTTGCCCGCTCCAGAGAGTCCATGGACCCACATCTCCATGGACTTCATTACTGACCTACCACCCTCAGAGGGGAAAACATGTATCTGGGTGGTGGTGGACAGGTTCAGTAAGCAATGTCATTTCGTTCCCCTCTCTGGATTACCTAATTCAGAAACTCTGAGTAAGTTGTTTATTGTTCATGTGATAAGGCTGCATGGCGCTCCAGAGAATATCGTGTCCGACCGAGGTACCCAGTTTGTTTCCAAATTCTGGAGGGCATTCTGCAAACGTATTGGTATTGAATTATCCTTCTCCTCCGCTTACCACCCTGAGACCAATGGTCAAACGGAGCGTACCAACCAGGCTCTAGAGCAATATCTTCGCTGCTATGTCTCGGAACATCAGTCTGATTGGGCGGAACATCTCCCATTAGCTGAGTTCGCTCTAAATAACCAATACCAGGAATCTATCAAAACCACCCCGTTCTTCTGCAATCATGGTTTGCACCCACGTTTTGGTTCCTTTTCGGCCAAGATGTCGGAGCTTCCGGGAGTAGAGAATTCCATACGTAACTTAAGGACAATCTGGTCAGAGGTGAACACAAACTTGAAAGGGTCCCAGGTCAGGCAGGCTTCGGCCGCAAATAAACGGAGGTCCACGGGGCCGCACCTAGGAGTTGGGGACAAAGTTTGGCTGTCTACCAGAAACATTAAGCTTAAGGTGCCGTCTGCCAAACTGGGGCCCAGGTTTATTGGTCCCTACGAGATATTAGAAGTAATTAACCCGGTAGCCTTTCGTTTAAAGCTCCCTCAGGCTTTTAAAATTCCTAATGTTTTCCACAAATCCCTTCTCAAGGTGTACCGCTCCCCAATTCGTCCCGTCCAATCCCCTCCTCCTCCACTTTTGGTCAAGGGTGCCTTGGAGTACGAAGTCCAGGGCATCCTTGATTCCCGTTTAGTGAGAAAGTCTGTGCAATATTTAGTTCATTGGAAAGGCTATGGCCCAGAGGAGAGGTCCTGGGTCCCCGCTAGTGACATTCATGCCAAGGGGTTGATTAGAAGGTTTCACCTCCTTCACCCTGATAAACCGGGTTTTGAGGGTCCGGAGGCCCCTCTTGGAGGGGGGGTACTGTCACGTTTCCGCCAGACTTAGGGCCTGCTGTTCCGGTCGCGGCCACTAGGAGGCGCCGTACCGCCACTTTATCGTCAGACTCAGGGACGGCTGTTCCTGCCTCGGCCACTGGAAGGGGCCGTGGTTCTGTCACGTCAGGCTCAGAGCCTACTGTCCCGGCTTTAGCCTCTAGGAGGCACCGGTCTGTCACGTCGCCGTTAAATTCTGGGTCTGCTGCTCCTGTCGTGGTCACTAGGAGGCGCTATGGCTCGCCCGGGAGTTATGGTGCTGACAGAGTAAGGGCACCTGCGCAGGCATCTGGTGGACGCAGGCTCCGCCCCTCTGTCAGTCATCAAGAGGTTACTGCATCTCCATCTGGCCTGGTCCTGGGGGCGGTACTGATGACATCATCAGTTCAGGAACCTATGAGGGGTGACCTGATCCCTGAAATACCTTGGGACTGGTCTTGCAAGCCGCCGGATATATTCTTGGTTCCCCCCGTGTGTTACTGTGCGAATTACTTTCTGACTGACTCTGACTTTGACCTGGACTTCTGACTCTCCTTCTGCCTAACGATTCTGTACCTCTGCTACTCTTCTGGTTTATGACTTTCGGCCTGAATCTGACTCTGCCTCTGCCTAACGATTCTGTACCTCTGCTACTCTCCTGGTTTATGACTCTCGGCCTGAATCTGACTCTGCTTCTGTCTACCGTTTTTGTACCATTGCTGTCCGACTGGTTTAGACTTGCATATCTCCACGTTTGTGTCCCGTATTGGAACACCTTTCTGGCGACCGTCCTGCTCTGGTCACTGCTCCTATTCAGACAGCGCCTCCTGGGCTCTGCTATAAATCCAGATCCCTGTATAGGGGTAAAGGGTATCAGTGTTTCTCGGGGCGTTGCCTGGCTGCAGCCCAGACCCGCAGGCAGACGTCACAGTGTCCATTCCTGCTGCCCTCCTTGTACCATCTACCTCGAGTATTATATTTTGTGCTTCCTACGAGCCGCCCTCTTGTACCAGCAGTCGTGGTATTTGAAACCCCTGGGCCTGTCCCTAACAATGCCTGTATAGAGGTTGGCTCCACCTGGTTAACTCATTCAGGGAAAGTTCGGTACCATGACCCAGAGGGTCCACTCTTGGAATTTGCCTTCTCCGAGGCGTAACATTATATTTACTTCCACTGAATATTCAACTAAGCTTGATGAAGCAAACAATTTGTAAGAGCACTTGATAAAAATCCTGCAACATTTTTACATTTGAAATCTATGTTTCCTAAAGTTAGTGATGCAAAACTGAAAATAGGGCCACAAATAAGATCGGTGATGGACGATGAACAATTTCAGGAACTGTTAAATCCACTAGAAAAGCAACTATGTCTCCTCTTCTTTTCTCGGAAATCATAAAGCTGAAAACTGCAGTAATATATTCAGTGATCTTGTGAAATAATACCAAGCTGTGGGATGCAACATGTCCTTAAAACTTCATTTCTTGGACTCCACCTGGACTTCTTCCCAGAAAATCTTGGTGCTGTCAATGACCAGCATGGGAGTGTTTTCATCAGCAGATTTATACAAGGGCAAGTGGAGCCCCAGTATGCTGGCTGACTTTTGCTGGATCATAAACGAAGACATCCCAGAAGCAAAATATTCCCATAAATCATCATCAAAAATTTTCCAGGTAAGCTATATTTCTTATAATGTTGACTACAAGTATTATTTTTAAATATTTACTTAAAACTTGAAATGTATGTCATAAAAAACCCTGTCTGATGGAATAAATATGAAAGCATTTTTTAATTCAGCACAAAAAAAAATTAAATCCATTTAATTTTGCTTTTGTCAACCAGCGTAACCTGAAATTTGTTTTAAAACAGAAAAACGCAAGAGCTGCTGTAAATTATCCTACCTAAATGGACAGTAATAAGATCTAACAATCTTTTGCTTTGGTTATATAGCGTGTTTAATTGCCGCAATGCCGTGATATCCTATCTGTGAATCCTGATTTTCATGCTTTGCTTTACATGGATTGTTTATCAGAATTTGGTTATTTTAAGAGGGCATAATAATATTATACTAGCTGAACAGGAAGAAAACCTCCGCTTTCGAGATCAATAAGAGTATACATATTAAATGTACATTATCGTTGTTGTAAAACTGCCCTGTAGCTTGTTATAGCCTACTTTTCGCATTGTTAGAGATTGAAAGAATTTCATTAGAAACATTTAGAGAGAACACACTGAGTATCCCCATGAGTTAAATAAATGATAATTCACTAGCGATTATCCCTCAAGTGAGTTATTAAGAATCTGCTCAGTGCTAGGTTAAATGCGTATTCCCAGTAGGTTTTATTGCATTTCCATTTTGTGTGTCACAAACTATACAGTTAAATATGCTATGTCCACTTAAAAACAGTTTTGTTGGAGAATCATGTATTAATTGTTCCCCAGACATTGTGTAATACTCTGTTCTGATGGGTCTTATGTTTTTTTTTCTATTAGGCAAAGATGTTGTAGCCTAGTTTTAGTGGATTTAGAGAACTAATGAAGCAAAATCTACTGAGCTAAAAGTTGTCAAGATGAAAAGAAAAAGATTAATTAGGCAAGAAGCTGTAAGATAGATTTACCATATATAAAGCTATATATAGAGAGAAAGTGAGGGAAAGATTGGATAGAGTAATTGAACCTTTAAAGCAAAATCACATCCATGTACATGCTGGTGGGGCACAACATGCCAAATCAGAATATGTATATGATCAGTATGGTGCAGACACATCATTTATACCTACACCATCTCCAGCATGAGCCAGCTTTAATGATAAGCTGAGCTGCCAGTGCAACTACTGGGACAGGAGTGAGCTCCCAGTGCAACTGCTGGGACAGGAGTGAGCTCCCAGTGCAACTGCTGGGACAGGAGTGAGCTTCCACTGCAACTGCTGGGACAGGAGTGAGCTTCCACTGCAACTGCTGGGACAGGAGTGAGCTCCCACTGCAACTGCTGGGACAGGAGTGAGCTGCCACTGCAACTACTGGGATAGGAGTGTAGGAGTGAGCTTCCACTGCATCTGCTGGGACAGGAGTGAGCTGCCACTGCAACTGCTGGGACAATAATGAGCTCCCACTGCAACTGCTGGGACAGGAGTGAACTTCCACTGCAACTACTGGGACAGGAGTGAGCTCACACTACAACTGCTGGGACAAGAGTGAGCTCCCACTGCAACTGCTGGGACAGGAGTGAGCCCCCAATCCCAGCAATGTAACATATCAGTATTGATGATAAAATTTAAGAAGTTTAGCAAAGAAAGAGCACAATCTTTAACTGTCCATATTCCATTCCCCCTATGTTGCATGATTATCTGGTGCTGATTGATTGCTATGGCAAGTAAAGACATAATTATGGCCTATAGATCTGACATATACTGAACACCATTAGATCCTGCTAAAACGAGTTCTAAGATGCTACATGTCAGTCAAATCTAATAGGCTACCTAGTAGTGGATAGTACTGAAAGACTGAGATATTACACTGCACTACATAAGTAATACAGTGTATTAACTATGTGAGATCATTAATAATAAATATTCAGAAAAAAAGATGAGTTTAAAAAAGTAAAAAAAACTCAATGGAACAAAACAAACACATGAAAAAATACATATTGACCCAAAGTATAGAAAAAGGACAAACAATGCCAGAATATTTTTTTTCATCCTGGAAAAAAAATTTAAAGAATTGATTGAAAAGTCATATGAAAACCAAAACTTGTCCTATAAAAGCCAAGCCCTTCCACAAGTATACGGAAAAAGAAAAACGTTAACTGCCTCAGAATATGGTGGACTTCAGTTCTAATAGTGAAGTTTGCAGCCTGTCAATAGCTACTAATTGACTGGAGCAATCTTGTGACATCATTTATGAGAGACCCTGGGGGACATGACGTTGAGAGCAGAGAAATGGAACCAGTCTGGGAGGTAAGTATACAGTGTTTTTAATTTATACTCCACAGTGGATCAATTAATAAGGGATTACCCAATATGAACAACATTTTTAAGATACTTATGATGGAAGTACAGTGATGTGCCCACCTTAAAGGGGTGCTATCAAGTTTAAAATAAATCTCTGGGGCTAAATCGACTGGAGGTTGATCACATACGCTGCCTCTCCCTTTATTCTAATAGGAGGGTTGCAGATCAGTTGAGCTCTATACTCAGCAATCTCTGGCTGGCACTTCCATTAAGAATGGATCATTTTGGTTCTTGGTGGGATTGGTAGAAGCCAGGCAGTTGGAACTCAACAAACAAAAAGTTCTAAAAAAGTTATACCCTAACCCATGGAAAAGGGATAACTTCTAAACTTGAGAATGTTTTAATTATTTAAAGGGAATCTGTCAGGACAAAATTACTTAATAGAATAAGCAAATCGCCATGTAGGGCAATTTGTCCTTAGAAAAAGGTGTCTTGTTGCTCCAGAATTAATTGGATGGACTACAGAAAATGATCTTTCATACAATATTTTATTTAGAAGCTCATGCATCATGCATAATGGGAGATGCAGACCACTTTCATTAGCCAGATAACTTTGGGACATATTTTAAGTTTGTGACTATTAGTATCTATTTCACTTTAATTACTAGCTGTTTAATTTTTTTTTTGTTTTGATGGACAATGTGTCTATTAGGGATTGAACTTTTTTGTTACAAAAATGATAGAGTAGCAGAAAGCAATTGCAAAACGCATCAATCATTTTGATGCTGTGCATTAAAGTGGTCATAAACTAATTTAAGTCTATATGATATGCCAGTTCCAAATGATTCAAAGAACCTTGGTCACTATTTTCCATTATGAACTAACTCATTCTCTAGACCCCACTTTCTTTCATTGCATTATTGATTGACTTGTCTATTTTTAGACAAACCCTTGAAGGGGTTATCCAGCCTTAGGGTACGAGTCTGCAGTCACTTTTTGTGACTCCAGACTGTGAATTCCCACAGTTTCCTGCCTCTAGAAATATACTTTCCGTCCACCATCTTCATCAGTTATTTGTGCCACTCCGGTCATCTTCTGTAGGTTGTGACCTGTTGGATAGCTCCAGTGTTTTCTGCATGAGCCTGAAGTCACAACTAAATGTAAGCCTTAGAGAACCAGAATGAGGCCAGAACGAGGCTGTCATAGACTTCCTGTCAGATGGTACTCCGTGGAGTCTGACCACCTCCTTCACAAATACCTGAGCCAACGTCTTAGCATTGGGCAAAGAAGACAACGCCACAAAATGCGCCATCTTTGAAAAACGGTCAACCACCACCAGGATGACCGTGTTCCCTGCCGAGGCTGGCAAGTCAGTGATAAAATCCATGGAGATTTCTGTCCATGGCCTATTGGGTACCCCCAGAGGCTGTAGCGTGCCAGCAGGACGGGTTCGGGGTGACTTAGCCCTAGCGCACGTGATGCAAGCTGCCACGTACGAGACCACGTCCTGCCGGATTTTGGGCCACCAGAAACGACGCGATACCAGCTCTAAGGTGCCCTTCACCCCTGGATGACCAGCCAGTACCGAATCAGGGAACACGGTCATCCTGGTGGTGGTTGACCGTTTTTCAAAGATGGCGCATTTTGTGGCGTTGTCTTCTTTGCCCAATGCTAAGACGTTGGCTCAGGTATTTGTGAAGGAGGTGGTCAGACTCCACGGAGTACCATCTGACATTATAATCGGCCCACATTTTTTCAGGAGTCCATGGATCCCATGGATTCCATAACCCGCCAGTTGGCGGCGCTGTCCTTACAGGTCTCCGAGTTGAAAGGGGCAGTTCAGCAGCAGGGCCTGGTAGTAGCAAAGGTGCAAATGGCCATTCTAAGCTGAATATGCATGCCCTCGTCAGATCGCAGCCACTAAGCAGCTTGTGTTTTCATACCAAGTGGTTCCGGTCTGGAGTGGAGGTGTTGCAGAGAGAGAGATTCGTATCTGGTGTCGTATGATCCGTCGTTATCCTTTCTCCTTCCCATATTTGTGTTTAGTTGTGCCCTGTTCACATTACTGTATATTCCTGTGTGTGTGCGGCGCAGTGCAGTTTAAGTTCTCCCTGTCTGTCTTATTTGTGTGGGAGCTTTGGTGGTGTGTCTCCTCACTGGGTGGAGGGTGGAGGGTTAAGTGCAGGGCTGAGCAGGAGATAAGGAAAGGGTGGAGGCTCAGGCATTTGCACCTTCAGCAAAAACCCTGGGTTGAGGGTCAGACAGGGTTTCCCCTAGTGAAAGGGACACCACAGGGGCCCCGGGTATTTCTGCCTTAGTTGTCCTAAGCCCCGCGTGACACTTCCATTGAGAGATTACGCCTGCTACCTCTGACTTCCGGTCAGTCAAAAGTTGTGCTTACAAGATGGCAGGTTTGTGACCAGAGCGGCATCAGGAAAAGCTAAAGGCAGCGGCTGGTAAGTATAAGATTAGGGTCAGGAAATTGACATTAGTGGCACCACTCCAACACTGAAATAAAAAGGAAACACTGGAGTGGTGCTTTAGAAAATAATCCTGGAGTATATGTATGTTGTGATTGGCTCATACTCTGTCCTGACACAACCTCTTCTACCAGATAACTGACCGAAATGTAGTACATCTTGTAATATATTGGTAAAAATGTGCAGACAATAATCATAGTTTTTATATATTTTTTTCGAGAGTTAAATATTTTGTGGATACTTCCGTCACTGTTTTTTCTCCAAACCTTACCTACATTTCTAAAAGAAGTGAAAATGAGAAACTTTGCAATATTTCTTTTAAGAGATAAGTAATAGTAATATTCCTCATGTACACACATACTGTAGAACAGCTTACTCTGTAAAGTCTTCTGAAATGCCACCTATGGTGAACTTTATATTATACTGTTGTGTGCATATAACAGGTTTATGAACACAAAACTGAAAGAAATAAACTGATATATAAGTTGGAATGCATTCAACGTATATGGCCATGTACACACTGGCCACTAACTTGACCTTGATTTGTCCCAGCCTGAACACGGAGATTGCATGAAAGACGTAAGAAAAAGAAAGGAACCCAAAAGACCTTCAGTATATGTGGAAACCTCCAGACCCTAAATGTAACAAAATGGGATGAGTGCTGGGAAGGAGAACACACAAACAAACTGCAGCAGAAGCAATAGAGAAAACATCAGCAAGAAGGGAGCTGGGACTCCAAGCATCCATCTACCTTGGAATATAGCCAGCAAAGACTATCTGTTCCAGGAGAGTATAAATAGTCCCTCCCGAGATGTGATAGGGCAAATCATATGTGGAAGTGAAAACACCTGCACAGAAGCAGAACAGCAACGCAAAGCAAAAGAAAGACAAGAGCAATGTCAGCAGTTGGACAAAGACAACACAGGCTGAGGTCCAACAGAGAGGGAAACCAACCACACAGCAAGAGGTCACCGGATCGAGTCAAGCCATGACTCATTGTTTTGATTAAAAAAAATGTAAATTCATCCCACCATGTCAAGGTGACCCTACACAGGACAGTCATAACCTATAGTATTAAAACCTTACCATATGTAAAATTATGTAAATGTCAATAAAGGCTAAGCAGGACTGTGGTCCCAGCTATTGGACACCAAGCCATGTTTATTTATATGAACATTATTTCTAGTTCAAAGAAAAGAAAGTTCAAAAACCTAAAGCAAAACCATATAGTGGTGGGATAGCTTTTATGGTTTTTTTTTATCAAAATAATGTTATCTAGGTACCCTATGCTATTTTCATACACTATTGCTATTTATTTTACTTATTGTGGGGTATGTGCTATTTTTTTCGGCTAAGGTTTAGTAGGTTAATGAACACAACACAATCTTCTGACACTTAAGGGGGCTTTACACATAGCGATATCGCTAGCAATATCGCTAAAGCGTCACTGATTTTGTGACGCAGCAGCGATATTGCTAGTGATATCGCTATGTGTGATACTTACCTCCGACCGGCTCCCCCGCTGTCTGTCGCTGATCGCGTGAGATCGTGCAGCTCGATTACTCGTCGGGCGCTTCCTGCTGGTGCCGATGAGCGACGCATGGACGCGGGCGGGAGGACGTCAGGATCGCCGCGTCTGAAAGGTAAGTAATGACCGCTGCTGCGTCGCTACGTCACAATGAGATCTGCCTGTGTGGCAGCTCACTAGCAACAATTTAACGATGCACCAGCAATCCTGACTGGGTCGTATCGTGGTCGGGATCGCTGGTGCATCGCTAAATGTAAAGGGGCCTTTATAGTGGTGGGATAGAGACCTCCACCAAAGACTAGAACACACTTGACTTTTTACTTCTATCTGACTGTAACAGCATTGAGTTGTAAGAAATACTGTTAAACTACAGTGGCCCAGTAGTATGAGGGTATGTGCACACGCTGCGGATTGGGGTGCGGATTTGGCCGCGCAGATATTGTAAAATCTGCAGGTAAATCTGCAGGTCTAAAGACCTGCGGTTTTACTTGCGGATTAGCCTGCGGTTTTGCCCTGCGGTTTTTCATCTCCACAATGGAGGAGATGGCAAACCGCAGCGAAATTCGCAGAAAGAATTGACATGTCAATTCTTTCTGCGGTTTAGAAACCACAGGAAAACTGCGTGGAAAAATCCACCCCGTCTGCACTGCGTTTTTTAATATCCATAGGATATTATGTTACTGTACACCGCAGCAAAAGCTGCTGCGGATCCGCAGCGGCCAAATCCGCTGCGGAACTGCAGCAGAATCCGTAGGAAAAACCAAGGGAGGTCAATGGGAGCCAAAGGAGCATTGTGTGCATTTCCTTCATTGTAGCAATGGGTGGAGTCTATAGACAAGTGAATTAAGTTGAGGTGAACTCACGTTAGATTTTACCAAAAATTCAGATATTTTTGTAATTTGCTTTGGACAAACCTGAAACTTGTCGGCCACCATCGTATTATATAAGGCAGGGATGGTATTAAAAGTTTTTTAAAAAAATATTTACCTGATCCTCACCTGTCCAGTTAGAGAGCTCTCCTGTGTTCTGGTTATGATGTTGCAGGGACTATCCAATGCAGAAGGGATCAAAGATGGCTTTTTTTGCTTGAGATTCCTTAATGACACCATTGTTAAGATATCGGAATGATGCATAATTTATACTTTCTTTTCATGTTTTAAAATGTAGTAAAAGAAACGACTTTTAGACTTGGTTAAGATGTAAAGTTCATTATAGTTCTTACAGCAACTTATTAAACACATTGTAGGACAATGTCATCAATAAGTAGGCCACCCGAAAACTCTAAAATGTTCAATCCGAGGGTCTTCTCCATGTCAACTGCTTCTGTGTTTCTTAACACCTGGAATGCTGGGGTTGTAAAAGCTGAGTCTTTGTTATTTTCCAAAAAGCACTTGTGTGTGATCATGCTTGTTTCTTGACCTGAACTAGTCAGGTATGACATCTATTTTTAGATGAAAGAAAGAAAGATTGCTTACAATTCCACAAGACGAAAAAAATACAATGGCAAGGAATGTTTATATGAAAAAATACAGACAAAATGTAAAAATACAATTTTAGTGCATATTAAATTAATAATGCCGTAACAAATGCATTTTTAGATGTTTTTCACTTGCGGTAGATTATATTTTATTTAGTTATTTAATTTATTTTAGTTTTAATAGATAAGTAGTTTATTTTCTAAATCACTGCAGTGATTCTTATGTATTTGTGAGACAAGCAAGTCTGTATTTCTAAAATTAGCCGATAAAGGAACTTTTAATAAGCTTTAGTGTATATCTATAGTTGGAACACATACCATTTAATTATTAATAGTCATAGCAAACAGGGGAAAATAATAGTATGGGTTAAAGAAGCAGTCCTATCAAAGTTTTTATCCTTTTAGTATATTCCAGTCATCATATTATATATAACTGTGTACTTACAATTGCTCATTTTGCCTTTCTACTTGCTAAATTCTTCTCTTTTCCATAAGGTCTATGACATCACATGATTAAAAACTGACTAGCTGAATTCTTCTAAGCTCTATGTAGAAACAGGAAGTCTCTTGTCCATGCATTTATCATCCTCTTTGTCAAATGCTGACCCATCTGCTTCCTCCTCCCCCCTGTGGGGGAGTTTGCTGTGAGAAGAATTGTAGTTCTATTGATGACTCATGCAGGAAAAAAAGACTTCCTGTTTCTACATTGAGCTTAGAAAGATTCAGCTAGTCAGTTTTTAATCAAGTGATGTTATAGACCTAATGGAAAATAGAAAAATTAACTGGGTAGAAAGGGAAAATGAGCAATTGTTACTACACGGTGCTGTAAAATATGATTGTGCCAATATTTTAAAAGGAAAAAAGTATGATGGGAGGAGTGCTTCTTTAAAGGAAACCTGAAGCTTCCTTCAAGCAGTTTTTTTTGCAGTCTTTTATTTGTAGCTAAAAACTTTTCATACATTTTTTTTTAAAAATGTTTACGCACTTTTAACAATCGTTTGTGTTTTTTAAAACATGCCAAATTTTTTAATGGAAATATATTTTACTATTGACTCACAACCAACATCTGACTGCGGCATTATTTGACAAAAGAATGTGAAGGGGGAGGAGAAGCTGCAAAAAGCACCGCACCATCCAATTTAGGCTAGTTTCATACTAGCATATGGCCGAGGTGCAGAGGGCTGCGGACTTCCTCCGTGAAGCTCTGCCCCCAGCCGTGCCTCCTCCATTCTGCCCCGCCTTTGTCGGCATGCGGCCTGCGTACCCTATCTTTAGCATTAGGTACGCAGGCCGTGCCGACGAATGCAGATGCCTCTGCGTGCGTCATTTTGACGGTGCGGCAGCATGTGCCAAACGCTCGCCTCACCATCAACAAGAACGGAGCAGAACGGAGGAGGCGTGGCCGGGGGCGGAGCTTCATGGAAGAAGCCCGCAGCTCTCCGCACCGCGGCCATACGCTAGTATAAAACTAGCCTTACAGATTTTAGCAAGTATTATAGCAATGACATAATGGATTGATAAGCAACAGTATATTTTTGTAAAATTTGGATAAGGCAAAATTATCGCTTTCCTGACTCAACCACTGAAGACTCTTAATTTTTATTTTAGCTAATTTACTTGCAGCATGTTATAAAGCAGGAAGAGCTGAACAGATTGATATATATACTATATATGTATATTGTTGAAAACTATCAAGTAAATCCTTTTTACTTTGTAAAATTGTTGTTACTATGCCTTTGAGTCCCAAGGTCAGTCTCTGTCATAGACTGGCAGCTTTCCATATGTGAATGTGCATGAAGAGATAGCTGTCAGTTGCTAAGTTGGACCGCCCACTGGACTCCTGAGTGTAGAAAGGGCAAGGATTTTAATTAGTTGATTAGAGGTTAAAATGAATATTTTACTACAAAGCTATATGTCAATATTTTCAGCTCTTGCTGCTTCACAGTTTGGTTCTGATAAATGTTCAATGTGACAGGTAAGGAACTAATAATTTTCTGCACTGACCACAAATGACTTGTACAAATGACTTTCCATTGAGATCATTTTTTCCTTACGTCTTCACCTATCTGTTCCCTGCTTGCAGATAGAATTGAGTAGATTAAAAAGAAAATAATGTCCCATCAAATGTAAAGGATACGAGCCCACAACATCATTTTCAGGTGGATTCCACTCCAAAAACTGCCTGAAAAATGATAACTTAGGCTACGTTCCCACAAAGAGTTTTTAGTGTTGCAGATTTTCTGCACCTAGTAAGTAAATTAAGTTACTTGCATTTTTTCATTCCAATTTTTACTGTTTTTTTGATGCTGTGTGTTTTTTTGTCTCTTCTTCATGTGTCATGCTTTAAATATAGCTGATTTCTGTTTGATTCTTTCTGGTATTTGGCTCTGACAATACTTTATTGATATATTTAGGTGCAGATTACATACATTTTTGATTTCCATGAAGAAAATTCAAACAAAAAAAAACAGTGCTCAAAGCAATTAAAAAGGTATCAGCAAACGGCCAAATAATGCGAAAAAAGAAACTTCAGGAATACAAACAACACGATGACCTTGGAGTTCCCTTCCAACACTTCACATTCTATGATTTCCTGAACAGTATTCTACTCTAAGGTCATGTTCACAAGTTGCGTTTTTTTTTTTTGCTACATTTTTTTATGGAAATTAAAAGCTGCTTGTTACAGTACAAGCAAAAGGCTATGAAATTTAGGAAATCCCAAGCACATGCTTCTTTTTCCTGACTAAATTTGAAAGCTGCTAAGTTTTTGAAAACTGCAGCATGTCACTTCTTTCAGTGTTTATGCAGCCTTTTCACATCATTTTTTCACCCATAGAAAGCAATGAGTAAATGCAAAAACGCAGCAAAATGCTGCATCAGTTTATGCCCTGTCTTTGGTGAAAGCAGAAACCCGCAGGTACATCAGCATGTGAACCTATTTATTTTTGTGATTTTCCCAAGTTTAATCCATAATATCTTGGTATCCTCACATGAGTATAACTGTTAGGGCTCATACTCACATGTGATAAACTCGGACAAGTCTCGCACGTCAATACTCAGCACTGCCGCCGGCACTCGGATCAGAGCGTTCAGCTGCATAGAAATACATGCAGCTAAACGCTCTGATCCGAGTGCCTGCGGCAGTGCCAGGTATTGATGTGCGAGACTCATCCGAGTTTATCACATGTGAGTATGAGCCCTTAGTATTAGTTCCATTTAATTAATTTAGTGATATGTGTGCAAGTAAACTATGAATGACTGTCACGTGACCCGTCCTGAGTGACACGGCCAGCAGGCCGGTAACTGATACAACAGGACGCGGCACGTGTGATTGTCCTATGTGACGCAGCCCGCAGGCCAGTAACTAATACAGTAAGACAAAGGAAATAGGGGAAACCTGGGTAACATTAACAATGGTGGCCCTGCGATAGGGAAAAGGGGAAGTGGAGACCTCCTGCACTCCCCTGAGTCAGTGTCTCTACACTCCTAACGTTCCCTAGGCTGGTTCCGCACCGGGTGCCGATCAGGAACCTCAAAACCCTGACTCGCCCTGCACCTAAACCCTCTCTAGGGAATTGGGCGGTGCGGAAACTAATCCCACCACTGCACTAAACACACATAAGGAAAAGTGACAAAACAGGGGAACACCACTTAGCTTTGCTCTGTTGCTTACGCTCCCAGCAACAGAGCCCACCACCTCCGTGCATCTTTTCCTCCACCGTGTCCGACATCTGGGTGCACTGTCCAGAAACGGACCTTCTCCGCATCATAGTGCAGCCTTAGAGCAAACAGAGTCCACACCTGCGTGCAGCTGTCCAGAAACAGAGTGCGGCAAATGAGTCCAGCTTTTCTGCCAAAAAGTCCAGCATGCTTGAGTCCAGCTCTCAGCAACAACGTCCAGCATTTTGAGTGCAGCTCTACACCATAGCTGCCACTCCACCAATCCATGCACGAACTCCTTGCTGGCACCATAGCTGCAACTCCACCACGCCATGCCAGCACTCCTTGCAGACACCATAGCTGACACTCCATGGATCTCACTGAGTTGCCCGTGACTCTCCTTTAGCTCCATCCTTCACCCAGGCTTGCTTGCAAATGAATACTTTATCACCAACAGTGATTGACACACCTGATACTCTCTTATAGAGCTATCACACCTGTTACATAATTACGTGCACAAACTAAGATAACCAGAGTGTAATGACCATAATGGCCACCGGGGGGAAACTACAACTGAAATCACCACAGTGCAATGACCCTAATGGCCACCAGGGGCAAAACCACCTTTGGCACAAAGCCAAGGGAAAAAAAAGGTTACTTTGTGCATTTACTCTGTCAGATCCAACCTGGATCGTGACAATGACCAATTCAACTCCCCCTGCTTTTTTTACATTTGCAATTGTGCATTTTTTCTTGAATAGTCACTATTTTTTCAGACATAAAAAACTTTTTCCACTAAGTAATTTGATCTAAATGCCTTTTATCCAAAAATGTTTTATGGCTTCACATACGTCTTGCATTGGTTGCCTAAGGCCTGTTTCACACTTCAATCTTTTTGCCATCAGTCACAATCCGTCAAACTGTGAAAAAACGGATCCAGTGCAGATTGGAAAAAATTGATGCACTGGATCCATTTTTTTGACAGATCCGTCGCAGCAGCCACAGCAGGAAATTTAAAGGAATAGGATTCTGGATAGAGAGAGAGACTTTTCTGTGCCAGAATGGCTTTTAGGGTTAAATTAAAGGAAGGGAAATTCTTCCGGGCATGCTCAGTTGAAAAAAACGGAATCCGTCGCTGGATTCCCTCATGTGACGGACGGTGACGGATCCGCCGCCCATAGGCGTCCATTCTAGCAGTCGACGGACTGCGACGGATCCGTTGCCATCCGTCTTTTCAACTGAGACAAAAAACGTTCCTATGGACGTTTTTTCCAGCCAATGGACACCGATTTTATGACGGATCCGTCGCACGACAGATGAAACGGAAGGCCATTCGTCACAATCAGTTGCTAATACAAGACAATGAGAAAAAAAACGGATCCAGCAAAATAATTTGCTGGATCCTTTTTTTTTTTTTTTAAATGACGGATTGTGACTAATGCCAAAAGACTGAAGTGTGAAAGAGGCCTAACACCTTGTATTGTTCATGCTTGTATGGTGGAGTCAAAGGTGAACTTTGGAATTCTGAAAAACACAGCAGGAAAAGCAGCAAAACCTGATTTCTGTCTGCAGCTTTTTTACTGCCAAGAGATCAGGTTGTGGCTACGAAAAAAAGCAGCAAAAAAGCAATGTGCAAACATAGCGTAAAACTCAACGTGTTCACCTGCCTGAAAAAGACGTTATGTGCAAATTCCTTTATAAATGCAACATGCAATTTAGTTATTGCAAGTTTGTCTAATTTATGCCATAATATCAAGTATGTACAATTTACAGAAAACACCAATTAGCTGCATTCACTCATATATTTGCACTGTCTGGGGGTATTTCTGCCCCAACTACCTTTTCACAACAGACTCGAAATTAGAACACAAAATATGAGTCACTTCCAGTTGGTATAAAGAAAAGGCAATATATAATATTAACATAACAAACAGATCTGTACCATTTCTAATTTCAGTGTCGTGTGCATTTATAACCTGTGAGTTCAAAATGCGTTGCCCTGTGAATGCAATTAATATTTGGCCAAGCAAGTAAGGTGTTTAAAAATCAATTTTTTTTTTCAGGTGCTTTTTTATATTCATGACAGCTTCTCAACACCAAGAATCAATCTCAATCAAAGCTGCAACTCAGTTTATCATAAATTATCATGAAAAGGTTTTCTACTGAGTAGATGGTTAATTACAATCTAATTTGAATTATTTTGCATATTAATGAGAAATGAATGAAAACCATTTTTAGATTTTTAACTTCAAGTGAAGAAACCCATGGAGATAATGGCACCCTTTTAAGATGCATATGATCCAGTTTCTACTGGAAACAGAGAATGTATTTTGTTCATTTGGTGGAGTTTAAAACGATTAATAGATTAACAGTTTTACCACTAATGCCCTTTAACTAAGCCACAATTCTATGTTATGTAAACCATGTTTTCGGTAGTTTTTTTTTTAATTCATAAAATTAAAATATGGATATTTAATTTATATAGCGGCTCAGTTGGAGATGTGGAATTTTTTTCTTTTGTTGATATACCCAAAAGTAAATTTATAAATGACACTTTACAAATTGTATAATCTTTTTCTGTCCAATTGTGTTCCTATGTTGTATCCTATGAGATAATATGCTATTGTAGGCATTGTCCCAGGCTGCAATTATCTGACAGAAAGAACGTCTTCTTATACTTTTTTGCTGTATTTCGGGTTGGTCAAATATCAACACATTCAATTACATCATCATGTCATTAAAAAAAAAAACTATTTTACTGTAAACTGTCTGTATCACGCATTTCATTTTATCTTCATTATTTTAATGAGTATGAAGAGAAATAATTGACTTGTTTATATTATAGATATATATTTTTTCTGATTTTTAAAAACTCTCCTGTGGGCTGCCATATACTGAAGGCACTAATTTCTTTCCTGCATTACCTCTTCATTAGTGTTTTATGGCAGCCGATATGAATAGAAGTTAAAGGGGTTGTCCACTACTATGACAACCTCTTCTCATTCCTCATGTTTGACCCCGATAAAATAAAAAACGCTTATACTCACCTCCCGTGCCAGCGCCGTTCCAGTGATGTTGGCACTCGCTCCCCCTGGGCTCTTGTGAGGTTGTTATGACACATGAGCCCGGTGCCCAATCACTGGTGGTGTCACTGACTCATCCTTCAGATGCATACGTAATCAAGAGGAAGTGGGACCTGCGGCTGCTCTCTCACCACCCCTTGATTACTAATACATCCGAAGACAGAGACAGAGACACGTGTCATAAGAACCGCATGAGAAGATGTCGAAATTTTTTTTCCTAACTTCTCCATTCTGTTAGTCCAATTGCAGATTTATGTTTTCCATTGACTCATTTACTTGCATGGCTGTGTGTGATCTGAATATCAAACTCGGGCATGCTGCAAATTTTTTTTTTTACCTGGATGGGCTCTGTCCAAGGAAAAAAATTGGACATCTGCAGAAAATAACATGGGACCGAGTGCGATCCCGTGTTTTGTTGTACTGAAAATATAATCATGTGTATGGGCCCTAATAGTTAACATTATATTGTTATCTGTAGCTAAATTTCGCACCATCAAATAATAACTGGGAGTTTTCTCTTCTGATTTTGTCTCAGTCTTCAAAGCAAAGCTGAAAGCTTGAGCTGCAGGAAAGAAAAAAAATGGCTCATATGCCTCAGTTGCTAGTTTTAAAATATGGCTTATTTTATGATTTTTACATTTATTAGGGAAAGTAAATCTTAAATGGTCACTCTTTCAAAAAATGTATGCTTCTGAAGTTGCCAATACTTTAGTAAATATGCTACCAGTGGTCCAGAGATGGGGAGACAGGAATAGTTAAAAATGTGTTTTTTTTAGTCAATGTGCTTCTAAGTAAACACACCTCATCAGGACAAACATCAAGGACCATTGGCAGCATGGATTTTTACCCACTTATATCTAGCCGCCTAAGGATACCGCTACACTTAGCGATGCACCAGCAATCCCGACAACGATATAGATCGCTGGTACATCACTAAGTGGTTGCTAGTGAGCTGCCACACAGGCAGATCTCACCAGCGACATAGCAGGGGTCGGGGGTCGCTAATTATCTGTCAGACGAGGCGATCCTGACGTCCTCCCGCCCGCGTCCACGAGTCGCTCGTCGGCGCCACAGGAAGCCCAGCAGGAAGCGCCCGACAAGAAATGATCCAGGACGTTCTCGCGCGACCAGCGATAGCCAGCGGGGGAGCCGGTCAGAGGTAAGTATCAGACATAGCGATATCACTAGCAATATCACTGCTACGTCACAAAATAGGTGACGTTACAGCGATATTGCTAGCGATATCGCTATGTGTAACGGGGGTTTAAGTTTCAAAACTAAAAAATGTCATTTAAACAAATTAGTTTACAAGATAATGTTGTTGGGTTTATAAATGACTGTGGGACAAACACTTGGGCCTCAATACAGATTTTTGTGATAGGAGCCTCCTACCTGCATTTAATATGTCCTCTACAGCTACTCTTCTAAATGTATATATAACGTTGTAAAATATTTTATAAATATAACACAATCTGGCCCACATTTATCAAAAATGGAAAACGCTGCATCAAATCTTTCGTGTACTAACTTCAACACCATCAATCCATTTGTATCAAAGGTCACAACTTAATTATAAACTTGCGTCCACAAGTTTTATAGGTAGTAAATGTTAGACAAGAGCCTGAGATCAATGAGTCAAGTATCTCAAGTCAATGCATTTTTATTTGTCCAAATTCATTCTCTTACATATGTTAATTAGTATCCTTGACAATGTTGCAACTTTTTAATAGATGTTAAAATTCATTGCAACATTAATGTATTTGTTTCATTCATTTTTTGACAGCTATAAAATGTGTAGAATATGTGACATTTTTCCAACTTTTATGTCGAAATGCAATAATAAATTCATACCAAAAAGTTAAGCAACTCCTTATTTTTAGTCTTTTTTTGGTGCAGATACTAAAAAATGGTTTAAAACAAGGATCAATTTGAGTTAGAGATTTATGACAATGGCATATCCAATATGCGCAAAATATTTGGAGCTAACACAATGCTAAATATTCCCTATAGTGGTCTGATTTTTGCAATTACTACTGTATCTTATATGTCCAAGGCAGTTTTTTTTGCATATACAATACACTGTGAAGGTGGCATTTTATTGATTCTTGCCACACTAATCGATTGTACTAAAACCTTACCAAAAAAACTGGAGTGGCAAACAAAGCTGTTATGACAGCTCCCTTCTCTCTAGTAGAATACTCTCAATGGAGCACAGAAGGATCTCAAGTTCAGTCTCGTAGGCATTAATGAAATACTACATCACCAAATGGTGATTCCATGAAATAATCCAATATTGAATAAACTTTGATTCTTCTACCGCATCACAGTTTGGCTCAGTTTGATTTTAGTTTTTTTTGCCTACAGAAGTTGCTGTTTTATGCAGCTTTTATGGAGTTCTTTGGTATATTTCCTAAAGGGACCAACTACAAATGAGCAAATCTGCCAAAATTTGAACTCAGCAGATTTACCCATAATTTGGTCAGATTAGTCTGATTGCCATTTATTATATCTGTCAATCACAAAGTACGACACGTGGATGGCCAAGGAGTACAGTTAAGTGAACCTGAAGTTAAAATTTATTATTATTATTATTATTATGCATTTTTATAGTGCCATTTATTCCATGGCGCTTTACATGTCAAAAGGGGAAATATAGACAAGTGTAATATATACAAGAATAATAGACAAGTGTAAGACAAGGGACGCACAAGTACATAAGGAGAGGGGACCCTGCCCGCGAGGGCTCACAGTCTACAGGTTCAGGGTTTGTACCATACATTTACTGTCCATAGCTAAAAGGCGAGCACGGACTTCTCCCGGAAGTCCATTGCACACGTTTGGAGTTCCGGGGGAAGTCCGTTGCGGAGAGAGAGAGAGAGACAAGAGATTTTTTTTTCCACAGATTCAAATTTTGGATCTCGATTGTTTACAATGGGGCCTGAGTTCTGGTTTAATTTGGGTGCAGTTCTGGTACCCGGACCGACCTTTGGACTAAGTTTGGATCAGGTACCAGAACAAGAACTTCCACGGGTCCTCTCATTTCTACCAATGAGTAGATAAAAGCAAAAAAAATCATACTTACCTAGTCCCTCATTGGTCCCTGCTGCCACAGCTCCTAATCAGTCCTGCACTAGCATTCTAGGCCCCAGCTCTAATCCAGTTCCAGTCTCTATCTCATGCTTCACAAGTGCCTCCAGCACCAGCTGGGTCTTCATGCATGTATTGACATCATGAAGTATGATTTTTAACCCCTTAAGGACCAAGTCACTTTGTAGGCTAATGACAGGCCTTAATTTTGAAATATGACCACTGTCAGTTTATGTGGTTATACCTCTGGAACGCTTCAACGAATCCCACTAATTCTTAGATTGTTTTTTTTAGTGACATATTGTACTTTATGATAGTGGTAAAATTTCTTCAAAATTTCTTGGGTTTATTTGTGAAAAAAATGTAAAGTTGCAGAAAAATTTTAATCCCCTAAATAAGAGCATTATGTCACACAAAATAGTTAATAAATAACATTTGACACGTCTACTTTATATCAGCACAATTTTTGAAACATTTTTTTTTTGTTAGGAAGTTATAAGGCTTAAAATTTGACCAGCGATTTATTATTTTTCAAAAAAGTTACAAAACCATTTTTTTAGGTTTGCATTTGAAATCACTTTGGCGGTGTCACGTGGACCTGTCCTGTGTGACACGACCCGCAGGTCGGTAACTAAAACAAAAAGACACGGCACGTGTAACT
Organism: Dendrobates tinctorius; assembly: GCF_039654945.1. Taxonomy (NCBI): domain Eukaryota; kingdom Metazoa; phylum Chordata; class Amphibia; order Anura; family Dendrobatidae; genus Dendrobates; species Dendrobates tinctorius. The sequence goes on along the minus strand of NW_027361718.1, from coordinate 3,450,415 downwards.
GTCCTGTGTGACATGACCCGCAGGCCAGTAACTAAAACAACAAGACACGGGGGAAGGGGAAATGATTACAAAGGTGGCCCTGCGATAGGGAACGGAGACGTGGAGATCTCCTGCACTCCCCTGAGTCAGTGTCTCTACACTCCTAATGATCCCTAGGCTGGTTCCGCACCGGGCGCCGATCAGGATATCTGAAATCCCTAGCTCGCCCTGAACCAATCCCTTACTAGTGAAGTGGACGGTGCAGAAACTAATCCCACCACTGCACTAAAACACACATTGAGGAAAGCGACAAACAGGGAAACACCACTTAGCTTTGTTCTGTTGCTAATGCTCCCAGCAACAGAGTCCAACACCTGAGTGCATCTATTCCTCCAACCGGATCCAACACCTGAGTGCAGCTTTCCAGCAACAGAGTCCAGCATCCGAGTGCTGCTTTCCAGCAACAGAGTCCAGCATCTGAGTGCAGCTCTCTTCCAGCAACAGAGTCCAGCATCTGACTGCAGCTTTCACCATAGCTGCCACTCCACCAAGCTTTGCAAGAACTCCTCGCTGACACCATAGCTGCCACTCCACCAAGCTTTGCAAGAACTCCAAGTCGAGCATCCGATTGCAGCTTTCCAGCAACAGAGTCCAGCATCTGAGTGCAGCTCTCCTCCAGCAACAGAGTCCAGCATCTGAGTGCAGCTTTCACCAAGGATGGTTGGAAAAGACCAATATCACCAACAGTGAGTGAAACCACCTGACACACCTTTATAGTTAGGAGCCAGAGTCTCACACCCGTTAGAGATTCCCGTGCAATAATGCTCACCACAACCGGGGGCAAACTAGAACAAAAGACACCACTGTGCAATAACCCCAATGACCACCGTGGGCAAAACCAAATCCAAGCAACCAGCACAAAGGGAAAAAAAGGTTACTTATTCAAAACCTGTCATATCCAGCCTGGATCATGACAGTACTCTCCCTCAATGAGGGGCCTCTGGACCCTAAAGACCACTCCTCAGGGAACCACCTACAGAGGGGACGCCCAGATCCAGAGTTCACCTCTGCAACTACCTGTACTTCAGGTTAAAGACAAATGGGCACCGCTGGTATTGGCAATGTATGTTCTGGCGGCGTTGCACATCCCCAGAGCACCGTCCTGGGGAGTGAGCTGTGTATGAGCATGTTTGGAGGTAAAACAAGCTAACAAGACTCCGCACACACTTCCACTGGATGTTATTTGGTGGACACCCATACACACTCATTCACACACTGGTCCGGACCAGATCGTTTATTGCCACTCATTACTTTGTCAAATACTGTGAACTTTTGCTGGAACTGACAACAGATGCGTCCCCCTGTGTCACCACACTCACACCCCCGCTATTCACCAAGGGAAACACCACCCTCCAACCCCTCCTACTACGAGGCCTGCTCTTCTCTGGGTTGGCTAATGGCGAGGCTTGAGACTTGCCCCTACTCCCTGGCAGCACCCCTGCAGCCACAACCGGAGGAGAAGGGGATGGGGATATGGAGGAAATATACACTCCCTGGTCGCCTTCCTCTACACGACCAGGAGGGGGCGGCTTCTTCGGTATTATGGAAGGTTTGTCATGAGCCCCGCGGACTATAACACAAATCCGCCCACCACAGGGAAGTACCCCTTCACCTCGGGGAATACCAGGCAGCACCATGGGAACACCCACTCCTCCCACCTGCCTGGGTATATCCGCATGCATGAGCAAGTCCTGCTCACCAGCAGGAACTCTGGGGGCTTCGCCAGAGCCGCAATTTGATTTTCTGGTTGAGCCAGAGGGAAGGCCCCAGACCCTGATAACTGCCGCTGGAACTGCTTCAACACACCATGCAGCTCCTCACTCACTTCAGTGAGGCCCAGCAGCAATTACTCACCAGCCTGAACCTGGCCCAAGGCCTACCAGAAAAAAAAGTAAGGTTGGTGATAATGACACGTGGACTTGGCCTGTGTGACACGACCCGCAGGTCGGTAACAAAAACAACAAGACACGGCACGTGTAACTGTCCTGTGTGACACGACCCGCAGGCCAGTAACTAAAACAACAAGACACGGGGGAAGGGGAAACGATTACAAAGGTGGCCCTGCGATAGGGAACGGGGACGTGGAGATCTCCTGCATTCCCCTGAGTCAGTGTCTCTACACTCCTAACGATCCCTAGGCCGGTTCCGCACCGGGTGCCGATCAGGATACCTGAAATCCCTAGCTCACCCTGAACCAATCCCTTATTAGTGAAGTGGACGGTGCAGAAACTAATCCCACCACTGCACTAAAACACACATTGAGGAAAGCTCTGTTGCTAATGCTCCCAGCAATGGAGTCCAACACCTGAGTGCATCTATTCCTCCAACCTGATCCAACACCTGAGTACAGCTTTCCAGCAACAGAGTCCAGCATCCAAGTGCAGTTTTCCAGCAACAGAGTCCAGCATCTGACTGCAGCTTTCACCATAGCTGCCACTCCACCAAGCTTTGCAAGAACTCCTCGCTGACACCATAGCTGACACTCCACCAAGCTTTGCAAAAACTCCAAGTCCAGCATCCGAGTGCAGCTTTCCAGCAACAGAGTCCAGAATCTGAGTGCAGCTCTCTTCCAGCAACAGAGTCCAGCATCTGAGTGCAGCTTTCACCAAGGATGGTTGGAAAAGACCAATATCACCAACAGTGAGTGAAACCACCTGACACACCTTTATAGTTAGGAGCCAGAGTCTCACACCCATTAGAGATTCCCATGCAATAATGCTCACCACCACCGGGGGCAAACTAGAACAAAAGACACTGTGCAATAACCCCAATGACCACCGGGGGCAAAACCAACTCCAAGCAACCAGCTCAAAGAGAAAAAAAGGTTACTTGTTCAAAACCTGTCATATCCAGCCTGGATCATGACAGGCGGCCTATATGACAGTAAATAACGAAAGAGACATCGTTCTAAAAACTGCATTCTTAAAGGTGTTCAAAACCACATTCAAAAAAGTTTAATAACCCTTCAGGTGCTTTACAAGAATTGAAGCAATGTGGAAGGAAAAATGAACATCTAACTTTTTTTCACAAAAATTTTACTTCGGACACAATTTTCTATATATTTTGTCAAGGGTATCAGGAGAAAATGAACCACAATAATTGTTGTGCAATTTCTCCTGAGTACACCGATACACCTTGTGGAGGAAGACCACTCTTTAGGTGCACGACAGGGCTCGTAAAGGAAGGGTCACCATTTGAGATTTTGAACGTAAAATAGGCTGGAATCGAGAGCGGATGCCATGTCGCGTTTGGAGAGCCCCTGATGTACCTAAACAGTGGAAACCCCCAATAAATGACCCCATTTTGGAAATTATACCCCCCAAGGAACTTATCTAGATGTGTGGTGAGCACTTTGAATAACGTAGAGACGTGAAAATAAAAAGTCATATTTTTTCCACAAAAATGATCTTTTTGCCCCAATTTTTTATTTTCCCAAGGGTAACAGGAGAAATTGGACTCCAAAAGTTGTTGTGCGATTTATCCTGAGTACGCTGATACCCCATATATGGTGGTAAAGTGCTGCTTGGGTGCATGGCAGAGCTTGGAAGAGAAGGAGCGCCGTTTGACTTTTTCAGCGCAAAATTGGCTGGAATTGAGATAGTGCTTAAATAGTATAAACCCCCCACAAGTGACCCCATTTTGGAAACTAGACCCCTCAAGGAATGTATTTAGATGCATGGTGAGAACCTTGAACCCCAGGTGCTTCACAGAAGTTTATAACATAGAGTCGTGAAAATTAAAAATCACATTTTGTCCTCAAAATTCATCTTTTTGTGTTCAAAAAGTCAAACCTTTATCCTTCCCTTCCAGGTCATGCCGTGCACCCAAACAGTGGTCTTCCTCCACACATGGGATATTGGCGAACTCAGGAGAAATTGCACAACAATTTTTGGGGACCATTTTCTCCTGCTACTTTTGTTAAAATAAAAAATTTGGTGCTAAAAGATTGGACCAATCAATGAAGTGCTAGTGTGCTGAAAAGTTGCTGCCGTCTAAGAGGAGATAAGAGTAGGCTTCTAACTAGCCAAATAAAGCTAATCAAAGATAGTGCTATAGATGCAGTGATATACCCACAAGTAATAAATAAAATGGCACAAGAACTAACAAGAAGTAACAGGGTCCTGGTGTGGATCCTGAAGCGCACTACTACTTGTATGGGGAGCAGTGCCTAATGCTTGTGAAGGAAAAACTCCTGTAGGAGGTGGAGGCTGTGCTAGAAACAAAAGGAGAGCAGGGGAGATGGGGGCCCAAATTGGCCCCCAGTAGCACTTTATTGATTGGTCCAATCTTTTTCTTCTGTGCTAAACTTTATTACTTGTGATTACTATATTTATATGCTGTGTGAGGCTGTATAAGTCATTGTACTAAGTTTATGTAATTGCTTATTTTTTTGCAGTAATTTTGGTGTGATTTTGGTGGGGAGTTAGGGTGCAGCCCTATTGTGGGCTTACACAGATTGTCTCTTTTTATTTGTTTTATCTTTTGTCAGTGCTGTATTTGGAATTAAGATGTTTTTAACTTATCTTCAGTGATCCCTGTATTATACATGTCTGTCTTTTCTTTTTTTTCTGCAGATATTTCAGCATCTCCTGCGCGATCATGCTGTGATCGGTCAGTCAGATTGACTGACCGATCACAGCGATCTGGGAACGGGGACCGACAGCATGGGTCCCTGCACCTCTTCCCGTGCCTCTAAGGCTAGTTTCACACTTGCTTTTTTTTGCAGCGCGTTTTTCCCGCAAAAAACGCATTAAAAAAACGCATACAAATGCATACAAACGCTGCGTTTTTTTCAAGCATTTTTATGCGCATGCAGGAAAAAAACACAGCGTTTTTGCGCGTTTGTATGCTTTTTTTGTGCGTTTGCGTTTTTTTACAGATTTTGGAAAAACCCCACAAAAATGAAAAAACAACCATTCAACAACACACAAGACCAATGGGACTTCATTGTGGGTGTGGTATGTTAATATATAGACCCTGTCTACAGTATTCTTCACATTTGCTTGATTCTTCTCGTGACCATGGATCTGCGCTGGAAGAGTTTTCACTTCAACTTGGATTTGGACATCGCGATGGCTCAGGCGTATGCAGTTGCTTGCCATGAACAAAGGAAGAGAGAGAGGCAGCGAAGACGGCGACGTATGTGGATACATCCGATTGTTGAACTCCAGGAGAGCTGTGGGGCATACCACACCCTCTACAGCGAGCTACAGGCAAACCCGGAGAAATTTACAGATTATATCAGGATGTCCCACGAAAGTTTCATGGATTTGCTTGCTCGTGTCCAACAATCCATCCGGAGACAGGACACACAGCTCCGTCGTGCGATTCCTCCTGAGGAACGGCTACTGGTGACATTATGGTATGTTTTAAAAACCAAGGGGTGCGGTCTGATGTTTTTTTTTTTAATTTAGTATTCAAAACCTTGGGTAATTAGTTTTCGTGAATGTACTAATATTTTATTTTATAGTTTTTTAAAATAATATACATAAATATTAATTTTACTTCTTTGTCTGTTCACAGATTCCTGGCGACTGGAGAAACCCTATCTTCACTACACTTCCAGTACCGTATTGGAATCTCTACCTTGTCTGGAATTGTTGCTGACACCTGCCGGCTCTCTGGAATGTTCTTTGCCCAGAATTTATGCCCCTGCCCACTGCTGAAAAGTGGATGGAAATTGCTGACAAATTCTGGACAGTATGCAATTTTCCCAACTGTTTGGGAGCTGTTGATGGTAAACACATACGGATCATCAAACCCCAAAGAACGGGATCTGAGTACTATAATTACAAAAAGTACTTTTCAATAGTACTCATTGCGATTGCGGATGCCGGATGTATGTTTGTAGCAGTGGACATTGGAGCATTTGGCCGTGGTAATGACTCACAGGCTTTTAAAAACTCAGACATGGGCCGGAGGTTGTATGGCAACCAATTTAATTTCCCTATGCCACGGCCTCTTCCTCACACCGAAGCTCCGCCACTGCCCTTTGTAATGGTTGGCGATGAGGCTTTTCAAATGTGCGGAAACTTACTGAAACCCTACTCCAGCCGGGACTTGGACCACACCAAAAAAATATTTAATTACAGGCTGACCAGGGCCAGAAGAACTGTCGAGTGTGCTTTTGGGATTCTTGTTTCCAGATGGCGAATTCTGGGCACGGCCATTAATCTTAAACTTGAAACAGTCGATGAGGTGGTGAAGGCCTGTGTGGTTCTACATAACTTTGTGATGGCTAAAGAGCACCCGACCTTTGAACTGGACGATGATGCTCCTAACCCATTGCCTGAATTCACTCAGCACACTCTCAGGTCATCCGTTGAAGTTGGCCAAATGAGGGACCAATTTGCGGCCTACTTTATTTCTGATGTAGGACGGGTGCACTGGCAAGATGAAATGGTGTAATGTTTTTGTTTGTTTATGGTAATAAAAAACCTTATTTGATACCATTACTGAGTGCACTATATTTTTTAAACTCCAATTAAATAAAAAACTTCCCATGTATAACTGAATTTTTTGATGTTCACACACCTGGGCAGGTAAATACACATATGAGTTAAAATGCAGCATTGCTAGTCTGCGTGAAATATATTGGAACGAGCAAAGCTGCAGGCCATGAATCAGGAAACCATTTTTTTTCAAGAGAAAATTGTGCAACTAGTTGAAAACAAAGTATGTGATTTTCTCAAAACACAACCCTCAAAACCCAACCCCAATGAAAGTCCATGGGGAATACAAGTCAGCATTGAGTGGATGAATGTAATCTGCTCCATTCCAACTTAAAAGTTATTACACTAGGCCTTGGAATGACTATACTAGGCCGTGGTATTTCAAATATGAGTATAGTAGGCCTTGGGCCTACTAGTATAGTAATATGTGAAATACCACGGCCTAGTATAGTCATAACAAGGCCTACTCGATTTTTGCCAACTAGGATCTTGTTTCACGAAAAACAAACGGGTGAAACTTGACAAGTTTCAACAGTTTGTTTTTCATGAAACCAGATTCTAGTTGGTAAAACTAGAGTTATTACACTAGGCCTTGGAATGACTATACTAGGCCGTGGTATTTCAAATATGAGTATAGTAGGCCTTGGGCCTACTAGTATAGTCATATGTGAAATACCACGGCCTAGTATAGTCATAACAAGGCCTACTCGATTTTTGCCAACTAGGATCTTGTTTCACGAAAAACAAACGGGTGAAACTTGACAAGTTTCAACAGTTTGTTTTTCATGAAACCAGATTCTAGTTGGTAAAAATAGAGTTATTACACTAGGCCTTGTAATGACTACACTAGGCCGTGGTATTTCAAATATGAGTATAGTAGGCCTTGGGGCTTGTAGTATAGTAATATGTGAAATACCACGGCCTAGTATAGTCATACCAAGGCCTACTCGAATTTTACCAACTAGGATCTTGTTTCACGAAAAACAAACTGGTGAAACTTGACAAGTTTCAACAGTTTTTTTTTCATGAAACCAGATTCTAGTTGGTGAAACTAGAGTTATTACACTAGGCCTTGTAATGACTATACTAGGCCGTGGTATTTCAAATATGAGTATAGTAGGCCTTGGGGCTAGTAGTATAGTAATATGTGAAATACCACGGCCTAGTATAGTCATACCAAGGCCTACTGTAATAACTCGATTTTTAACAACTAGCATCTTGTTTCACAAAAAACAAACTGGTGAAACTAGAAAGAAACTTATTTTTAAGACAAGTTTCAACAGTTTGTTTTTCATGAAACCAGATCCAAGTTGGTAAAACTCGAGTTATTACACTAGGCCTTGGTATGACTATACTAGTCCGTGTTATTTCACATATGACTATACTAGGCCTTGGGTTGGTTTTTAACATGTATTTACCCATCAGTGTGTGTGAGCGGCGCAAACAACATTAATGAAACTTAGTAATGGTGAACCACAAATGTAAATTTATTTTTTATCACAAAAATAAACCAAAAAATTATTTTTTCCGGCGTTTGGGGGCAGATGGTTTCAATTTGGGGGTGTGCAGGGAATATGCAACACTTGCAGTTGAAGACGGTGTTTGAGGGGAAGGGGCAACAAAACTTGTGGGGGAAGGTAGTCCAGTTAAGGGAATTAAACTAGGAACACTTGGAGGAGAGGAAATCTGTTCAGGTACATTAGTTGTAATGGAATGTCGCCGTAGGCTTGTGTGCCTGGACCGACTTTGGCCCAATGCCCGCCTTGATAGATTTCGCCTTGAACTAGGGGCAAATATTGAATGTAGGTCCCCCGTCTGCTAGTATGGCTGCTGCTGCTGCTGAGATGGCGGCTGCTGCTGCTGAGGTGGCGGCTGCTGCTGAGGTGGCGGCTGCTGCTGAGGTGGTTGCTGCTGCTGCTGAGGTGGTTGCTGCTGCTGAGGTGGTTGCTGCTGCTGCTGAGGTGGCTGCTGCTGCTGAGGTGGCTGCTGCTGCTGCTGAGGTGGCTGCTGCTGAGGTGGCTGCTGCTGCTGAGGTGGCTGCTGCTGCTGCTCTTCGTTGTCAGTGCTCGTCCTTGCAGGAGGACTGGTGGCGGCAGTGATGGTCCAGGTTTGCAGAGTGGTGGTGGCAGGGCTACTACATGTTGTTGTAGCGGCAGGGCTGTTCCATGTTTGCCTAGTTGTGGCTGAGCTCCACGCATGCATGGGAGTGGCGGTGGTGCTCCAGACAGGAGCAGCGCTTGCCATGGTGGTGTCGGTGAAGTGACCAGCTGCACTCAGACTTGTGGCGGTGTAACGGTGGGTGTCCTGGCTTTGAATAGAGGTGTCCGTGCAGTGGTATGCAGCACAAGTCGGTAGTGAGGTGAAGCGAGTCAATGGTGGCACAGGTGGAAAGGACACCACTGACTGCTGACCGTACCGATTATGCTGCATAGCCTGCAAGAAAGCATTGTTGCAGGCCTGCAGCACATTCAGCTGTTGATCAGGACTAAGGTGTTCCGCCATGCCCTTTTCAATCTTACTAAAAAAATGGTGTGCTGGTCTGTTGAGGTCGGCCTCCAGACGGTCAAGGCGCTGTTCTACAGAATTGAAGCGGTGTTCAAAGTGGTTAAAACCACGTTCCATGAGTGCAAAACCGCTTTCAACTCTGTCGGACAGTGACTTGAGGCTGGAATTAAATGTCTCGCTCAAATGCATAAACTCGGGCAAGACATTCCTGTCCAAGGCCCTCTGCCGCTGGCGGGTAGTGCCCGCATAACCAGTGGCAGAGACCTGGGACAGGGGAACACCTGATGGCCCAGCTTCCTGGTCACCAGCTGTGTGTGTGTTTGACCTGCAAGGTGCTTCCTGGCTGTCGGATGGCTGGGACGGGTCAGAGGACGTCCGAGGAAGGACCGCTCCAGGGCCAGGTTGCAGGGTGCTGCTCCAGGTGCTGTGGAAGAAAGGAAAATCATTACTACCATGCCTTTACAAGAAGCATCAGCTGTGGATTAGAAAAACACAGATTAATAAAAATAAAAACCCAAAATTTATAATACTTACGATCTCGTGGCAAGGACCGGTCTTAGGAACTGCAACGCGTGATAGTGACGGTATCTAGTTCTGGTCCTTGACGCAGATCCACTGCGAACCTGGCCCTCAGCACGAACATCACTGTTGAAGCGGTCCTTGATCGAACGCCAACGTGTTCAGACTTTGTCCACTGTTGATAAAAAAAAAACAGTGCCGTCAAGGACAACAGTCACTGCGGCACAATGTAGCAATACAATACTCAAAGCAGTCACTGTAGACCCCGATGACACTGTTGGGTTTCCTGCTAGAATACACCTAGCACGAAACCCAACAGTGCTGTCAAGGACAACAGTCACTGCGGCACAATGTAGCAATACAATACTCAAAGCAGTCACTGTAGACCCCGATGACACTGTTGGGTTTCCTGCTAGAATACACCTAGCACGAAACCCAACAGTGCCGTCAAGGACAACAGTCACTGCGGCACAATGTAGCAATACAATACTCAAAGCAGTCACTGTAGACCCCGATGACACTGTTGGGTTTCCTGCTAGAATACACCTAGCACGAAACCCAACAGTGCCGTCAAGGACAACAGTCACTGCGGCACAATGTAGCAATACAATACTCAAAGCAGTCACTGTAGACCCCGATGACACTGTTGGGTTTCCTGCTAGAATACACCTAGCACGAAACCCAACAGTGCCGTCAAGGACAACAGTCACTGCGGCACAATGTAGCAATACAATACTCAAAGCAGTCACTGTAGACCCCGATGACACTGTTGGGTTTCCTGCTAGAATACACCTAGCACGAAACCCAACAGTGCCGTCAAGGACAACAGTCACTGCGGCACAATGTAGCAATACAATACTCAAAGCAGTCACTGTAGACCCCGATGACACTGTTGGGTTTCCTGCTAGAATACACCTAGCACGAAACCCAACAGTGCCATCAAGGACAACAGTCACTGCGGCACAATGTAGCAATACAATACTCAAAGCAGTCACTGTAGACCCCGATGACACTGTTGGGTTTCCTGCTAGAATACACCTAGCACGAAACCCAACAGTGCCGTCAAGGACAACAGTCACTGCGGCACAATGTAGCAATACAATACTCAAAGCAGTCACTGTAGACCCCGATGACACTGTTGGGTTTCCTGCTAGAATACGCCTAGCACGAAACCCAACAGTGCCGTCAAGGACAACAGTCACTGCGGCACAATACAGAGCAGGGAAATACTCACTAAACGCCTTTTTGGAGGATGCTGTGGCGCTGTCCCAGCCATCCATCAACGCTGCGGCCACCTCATTCCATAGCCGCCGGGTCACCACAATGTCCTTGTGCAGCCGGTCACGGCTGTCCCACAACGGCGAACGCTCCTGGACCAGGCTGATGAGCTGCTCATTATCCAGGTAGACGTCTTCATCCCGTTGTGGAACCTAGACAAAACACATTCATTAGAATAATCCAATTTAAATTGAATAAAAAGTTACAAAAAAATAAACATAAAAAAGAGTAAAAATAGAAGATAAAAAATAAAGAACATTACAAATCATTTGATACTTACATTCCGTATCACCACCGGGACTTGGCTTCGCTGCTCCTGCTCTTCGCCCTCACTAGTCCCGTCCGCAGAAGATGATGATGACGATGTCTTAAAAAAGTTGAAAAAAACGTAAGAGATTTGGAGAAGCAGCAGATATACTTACCAGATGCACGAAAATAATCACCTCACGGTCTGCTTGCGCCAATTCCTGCCGCGATGGGGAATACTCGGATTCTGAAGACATACTGCATGTAAAAATAATAAAAATCATTAGTACATACATAATTTAAGAGGACAGGCATATAATGTAATATACTCACATTCTTCGCTGATATAATGGGTTCTTGGTTGACTTTCTGCTCTTCAATCTGTCAGTGTAGTAGTGGCAGAGTTTTGGCAGGCACCTCCTTTATATAGACTTTTTTTTTTTGACTTTAGAAGATTATAACTAGGACAACAAGTGGACACCACCAAAAAAACGCAGCGCTAAAAAAACGCATACATGCGCATGCCAGTGCGCACGTATGCGCATCCATAGGCTATAATGGCCATTTTTAGTGCAAAACGTGCGCATACGTGCGCATGCGCTTTTTTCCAGGGCCAAAAAATGCAACATGCTGGGTCTGGAAAATACCAACGCACACCCCAAAAAAACGCAGCGCATGAAAATCGCATACGTGCGCATGCCAGCGCGCAGGTATGCGCACCCATGTTAAATATAGGGGAAAAAACGCATGCGCACGTATGCGTTTTTTTCCAGCGCTAAAAAAACGCAAATGTGAAACCAGCCTTAGCTGTCACAGACAGCTATCGGCACTGAAATATCAAAGCGTGTTTACACGTAGTGATAGTTTAAATGCATGACGGACACAGTCCGTCTTGGTGTGGGAACTGACACCCGGCCATGACGGACTGTGTCTGTCATTGGATGTTAAGGGGTTAATGTTGTTTCCTATACAAAACCAGCTACATGACGGGCCAATGGCCACCATTATACTGGGCAGGTGTATAAGTGGTATATAACCAGGTGGCGGCAATTTTGCCATCTGATGGGCTACAACTAAAAGCAGTGCATTCTATATATTTTGCTGTACTGCGATTGGTTCCGCTCAGTCATGAAACATCACAACACAACTTTGCATAGATGACAATAGTCATCAAATGTTAACTTCTCTCGGCCTTGTCCTTGTACTACATTTTCAATACAGTTTTTGAAACAGGACTTCCAAATAATCAACTCTTTTCTTGCTCACGCCCCCTGAGGAAGGAGCATAGCGCTCCGAAACGCGTGTCGCGGAGACGCCTGTGCACTGACCGCTTCTATCCTCTCTCTCCTGCTGCCGCCTACTCAATTAGTGGGTACTCCATAGGTATGTTCATTGTATTAACCTTTTACCCGCTACTATAATGAGAGTGCCCGCTGATGTAGGCATACATATACTTATAGGTGGGTTTATATTGATGCTAATTCTGCCCAATACCTTGTGATATGATGTAAAAATAGGTTTAGGGGAGATTTTATGTCTATATAATGTTATTTGACAATAATTTACCATATGTATGAGGTTTTTGCGTAATGTGCCAGGGTCTGTAGCTTTTTAAGCTAAATCACTTTGTGGTGTTCATGCCTCCCCTGTATATTTATATATAATAAAGAATTTTTTAATGAATTTTTCATACTTATTTTGGACTTGTGGATCATTTTTTTTGGTTTGGGTTTCATTATATTTGCGATCAGTCCCTATTTTTGTCCATACTTAGGCTAAGTGCACACGTACCGGAACTCTCGCGGAAATTACCTCGAGAATTCCGGAATTCCATTCCGCGGGAAAATCGCATTTTAAATTCCCGCGATTTTCCCGCGGAAAAACTGGCATTTTGCAAGCGTATTTAGCTTGCAAAATGCTAGCGTTTTCCAAGCGATCTGTAGCATCGCTTGGAGAACTGATTGACAGGTTGGTCACACTCGTCAAACATAGTGTTTGACGAGTGTGACCAACTTTTTACTACTGAGGCCACCTATGCGGCCTCAGTAGTAAAAGATAGAATGTAAAAAAAAAAAAAAAATGGTTTTATTCTTACCTTCCGACGTCCCGCGCATCCGTTCCCAGTAATCCTTTGCGAAAATGCCCGCGATGACGTCCGTTCTCGCGGGATCGCGATGTCTCACGGTAATTCGCGATGATGTCGTGCGAATGACCGCGAGACTTCGCGATCCCGCGAGAACGGACGCCATCACGGGCATTTTCGCAAAGGCTTACTGGGAACGAGCGCGTGGAGAGAGGCGGGAAGGCTGCGCGGGACGCCGGAAGGTGAGAATAACAATATTTTTTATTTTAAATTCTATTTTTTACAGGGATATGGTACCCAAAGCCCGGAGGACAGTCTCCTCTCCTCCGGACCATGGGTACCATCCGCAATTGTTTTGCTTACTTTCCGCATGGTGGGCACAGCCACATGCGGGAAGTAAGCGGAACAATGCATTCCTATGGGTGCGGGATCGCCGCGATTCTGCAAATTAATGAGCATGCTGCGTTTTTTACCGAGAAGCGATTCCGCCGAGGTAAAAACCGCAGCATTAGCACAGCATTGCGGAATCCCATAGGAATGCATGGGATGCTTATTTTTCGCGTTTTCGTGGCAAAATCGCGTGGTTAAAACCGCCACGGAAAAGCGAAAAAAACGCCAAGTGTGAACTCAGCCTTATAGTACCATATTTGTCTGGCATTGCCTCATAAATTTATACTACTAATTATGATACTGGTGCTTGTGTTGAATTGTTTTCTTTCTTTCCTTCTCTTCTTGCTTAGCAGAAAACTTTTCATCTCATCTTTATTGTTCTCTTTTTTCGAAGCTGCGATACATTAAAACAGCTGTACAATATGTACAGTGAAAATCTGACAGCTCAATATTCTTTAAATCTTGATAGATGATCTAATAACAAAATATTTGATTAATAAGGATCACAGTTGAAGATACAAGATAAAAAAAAAACAATATAAATGTAAACATTTAAAGATCAATGACATTGTGTATTGTACATACTCGTCACCTAAAATCCTGATATGGCAGACATCAAACGAGTCGCGCAAAGAACAGTTTCAATATTTTATAATCCAATCAAATCATTTGAACTGCAATGTTTATAAATTATGTTACAGAATCCCCTCCAGAGTGCGTAAAATGGTTACTCTATGCTCAGTTTTTTTTTCGATTTATGAAATCCATATAAGATGACATTGTTAATAACAACATTTCACAGTGACTTTTATTTCCTGCAGCCTCTTGATATAATCTATAATTTTCAGACTTTTTCTTGCAGCATAGCCCGTGTGAAACTTTTGTGTTTATTAATGAACACGTGCTGCTGCTGATGCTGTAATTAAAACAGCCTTAAGTAGGAAGTCCTGCCGTGTATGAGGGATCCTGCACCATATAACAAATGGAAGCAAAAATAACAGAGCTCAGTATTGTAGTGCCGAATAATATGTGTTTAATCGTGCTTCTTTATTTAGGGGAGTGTAGAATGTTGGAATTTCATTTCTTTTTTTGAACCAAAGCTGTATTTTTTATTCAATTCATGCCAGTTTCTCAACTTGGGGCATGCACATGAAATATCAAGAGTCAAAGCTTCTTAATACGCGTTCTATCTTAACAATTATTACTATTTCTCAAAATGTTGTCCATCTCCCCCCTGTTCCTCTACTTTTTACCTTACATTTATGATGTCTCCTACACACCATTGAAATTCAGAATTTGTACATTCAGATATATCTGACATTTGTAGCTGCATTTATCTATGATTAAGGCCGGAGTAACATTAGCGTTGAATACGGATGAGTGCTATGTGATAAAACATCGCATAGCACTCGGACCACTGTTAATCTATGGTGCAGCTGCCATCACCATTTTTTTTTTCTCGGCCATATTATATGTGCGAGTGAAATCGCAGCATGCTCCAATTTTCTGCGTATTTCGGCTGAGACTCGCCAATGCAAGTCTATGGGTGCAATGAAAAATCGCACACCACACGGACCATCCATGTGACTTGCGATAAATACACACCGGTGTCCTTTGAAAAGCTGGCAATTCATGTGCCATAGGGGGAAAACTTTTCAAGATGGGTGGTGACCATGGTGACCATTTTGAAGTCGGCCATCTTGGATCTGACTTTATTTTTTTCAATGGGAAGAGGGTCATGTGACACATCAAACTTATTGAGGATTTCACAAGAAAAACAATGGTGTGGCTTGGTTTTTAACATAACTTCATTCTTTCATGAGTTATTTACAAGCTTCCCTTTGTTTACAGCCATTGACATGTCGCAGAGGTTAACACGTGAGGAGTGGATAGAAATTGTGTTGATGTCTGGTGAACACAGTACCCGGGTCATTGCAGCAGATTTCAATGCAAGACTCCCTACGCAAGAAAACTGTCACCATTCACATTTGTTTTAGGTGTATCCATATAAATGGCCCACCCAAAAAAGTCTGCCTTATCACTGAACATAATGTTCTGTGTAAGCTGAGGGTCCTGTTCCAATTTTTGTTTTGCCCATTCTGCAAATTCAGCACGCTGATCTGAATCCAACCATTCTCATTTTATTTAGGTGTATCCATATAAATGGCCCATCCTGTAGAATAGGTAGATATATAGATTTTAGTGACAAATACAATTAGTATAGTGTGTGTGCAATATTCTGGACATGTATTTAATGAATAAAAGATTATTCTACAGAAAAAAATGGCGTGTGGTCCCCATATAATTAATAGCCAGCAATGGCTATGCAGACAGCTGAGGGCTGATGTTAATAGCCTAGAAAGGAGCCAAGGATACTGCCCCCCTGGCTAAAATCATCAGCTCTCAGCTGTCCTAGAAAAGGCGCATCTCTAAGATGCGCCAATTCTGGCACATAGCTTTGCTCTTCCCACTGTCCTGTAGCGTTGGCATATGGGGTAATAGTTGGGAGGTTGATGTCACCTTTCAGGTGACATCAAGCCCTGAGGTAAGTAATGGAGAGGCGTCAATAAGAAGCCCCTATTACTAACCCCATAGTCAAATTGTAAAGAAAACGCAAACATCCAGTAAAAAATCTTTTAATTGAAATAAAGACACAGACTCCTTTATTATTCTTAATTAAACCATACTTACAACCACACCTAATCCATGTGAAGCCCTTGTTCTCCTGTAATAAATATAAAATAAAAAAGCAACAATATACCATACCTGTCCATTGTTGTGTCCCATGCCGTAATACATATCTGAAGGCTATACATATTTCAACCTGGATGGTGCTAAGCTGCAACCGTCCCAGCTGAAAAACCACTGGTGAATGAGGAGATTTTGCCAGCCCAGTCTCAGTGACTAGCGCTGACATCACTGATGCTGCGCTCCCTCACAGCCTGACCCGCACTGATCTCTGGAGCATGGGAAAATGAAATGGCATTTTCCCACGCTCAAGAGTTGAGCACGTGTCAGGCTTTGAGGCAGCGCAGCATCAGTGACGTCACCGCTAGTCACTGAAGCTGCGCCGGCAGCATCTCATTCATCAGTGGTTTACAGCCGGGGCAGTCACATCTTGGCACCGTCCTGGTTGAAAACTGTATACACTCCAGATATGGATTACAGCATGTGACACACCGATGGACAGGTATGGTATATTGTTGGTTTGTTATTTTTTTTATTTTTTACGGGAGAACGAGGGCATTGCATGGATTAGCTTTATAAAAAATATGTGAAACTGTGTAGTGTTTTATTTCATTAAAATACTTTATTCTGGCTGTGTCATTATTTAACCTGTAACAGCTATAGGATTAGTAATGGATAGGTGTCTTATTACTATGCTGTGGGCTTGATGTCAACAGACAAAACAAAGGTGACAATAACCCCATAACTATTAACCCTCTTGCCACACCGCTACAGGGCAAGTGGAATGAGCGAGGCTAAGTGTCAGAATTGGCGCATCTTAGAGATGCGCCTTTTCTGGGGTGGCTGGGAGATGACATTTTTAGCTGGGGGGGGCAATAACCATGGTCCCTTCCTAGGCTATTAATATCAGCCCCCCAGACACTGGCTTTCCCTCTTCTGGTTCTGAAAATTGCATGGGAGCCCACACCATTTTTTTCCCGCAAAAGAATCTTATTAATTACATACATGTCCCATAATTTGCACACACACACTACTAATTGTATTGGTCACTGACATCTATATACAGTGGGGAAAAAAGTATTTAGTCAGCCACCAGTTGTGCAAGTTCTCCCACTTAAAAAGATGAGAGAGGCCTGTAATTGACATCATAGGCAGACCACAGCTATGAGAGTCAAAATGAGAAAACAAATCCAGAAAATCATCTTGTCTGATTTAGCAAGATTTATTTTGAAAATTATGGTGGAAAATAAGTATTTGGTCATTAACAAAAGTTCATCTCAATATTTTGTTATATATACTTTGTTTGCAATGACAGAAGTCAAACGTTTTCTGTAAGTCTTCACAAGGATGGCACACACTGTTGGTGGTATAAAAAAGAGAGCGAAGTCAGAGCTGCCTAAGGTTAGAACGCAATACATAAAGTGCATATACACATATTAATTTCTAACTGTACTTTAAAATGAGACATTTAGCAAATAATTGATCAATTTTTTGAGCCACCCCACCATGTCAAGGCATTCTCATATGGGGCAGTCATACTCTATGTTTTTAATATTCGCTGTTCCAATTACGGACTCCTAAATAAATTAAATGCAAGACTGCATAAAATGCAAAATGTACCTGAAGCGTCTCAGAATCACTCCCATGGTGCCAGAAAGGGCAAGCGCAGATAAAGGCTGACCAGGTCCGGACATGGACATATCAGGTCTAACCTTCGCACCGCCAAACCAGCAACCACAGATGAAGGGTGAAACAGGCCCAGATACAGATGCATAAATCAAATAGAGCCTGGGGCAGAATGCCTTGACGTGGTGGAGTGGCTCAAATAATTGATCAATTTTTTGCTAAATGTCTCATTTTGAAATACAGTTAGAAATCAATATGTGCATATGCACTTTATGTATTGCACTCTGACCATAAGCAGTGCTGGCTTCTCCCCTTTTTTATTTGCTTGTTGGTGGTATGTTGGCCCATTCCTCCATTCAGATCTCCTCTAGAGCAGTGATGTTTTGGGCCTGTCGCTGGGCAACATGGACTTTGAAATCCCACCAAAGACTTTCTATGGTGTTGAGATCTGGAGACTGGCTAGGCCACTCCAGGACCTTCATATGCTTCTTACAAAGCCACTCCTTCGTTGCTCTGGTGGTGTGCTTGGGATCATTATCATGCTGAAAGACCCATCCACGTTTCATCTTCAATGCCCTTGCTGATGGACGGAGGTTTGCACTCAAAATCTCATGATACATGGCCCCATTCATTCTTTCATGTACACGGATCAGTCGTCCTGGTCCCTTTGCAGAGAAACAGCCTCAAAGCATGATGTTGCCACCCTCATGCTTCACAGTAGGTATGGAGTTCTTTGAATGCAACTCAACATTCTGTCTCCTCCAAACACGACGAGTTTTGTTTCTACCAAACAGTTCTGCTTTGGTTTCATCAGACTGACATTCTCCCAATACTTTTCTGGATAATCCAAATCCTCTCTAGGCGGGCCCGGACATGTACTGGCTTAAGCAGGGGGACACATCTGGCACTGCAGGATCTGAGTCCCTGGCGGCGTAGTGTGTTACTGATGGAGGCCTTTGATACGCTAGTCCCAGCTATAAGCAGGTCATTCACTAGGTCCCCCGTGTGGTTCTGAGATTTTTGCTCACCGTTCTTATGATCATTTTGACCCCACGGGGTGAGATCTTGTGTGGAGCCCCAGATCGAGGGAGATTATCAGTGGTCTTGTATGTCATCCATTTTTTTATTATTGCTCCCACTGTTGATTTCATCACACCAAGCTGCTTGCCAATTGCAGATTCAGTCTTCCCAGCCTGGTGCAGGGCTACAATTTTGCTTCTGGTGTCCTTCGACAGCTCTTTGGTCTTCACCATAGTGGAGTTTGGAGTGTGACTGTTTGAGGTTGTGGACAGGTGTCTTTTATACTGATAACAAGTTCAAACAGGTGCCATTACTACAGGTAATTAGTGGAGGATAGAGGAGCCTCTAAAAGAAGAAGTTAAAGGTCTATGAGTGCCAGAAATCTTGCATGTTTTTAGGTGACCAAATACATATTTTCCACCATAATTTGCAAAATAAATCTTGCCAAATCAGACAAGGTGATTTTCTGGATTTGTTTTCTCATTTTGATTCTCATAGTTGTGGTCTACTTATGATGTCAATTATAGGCTTCTCTCATCTTTTTAGAGGGAGAACTTGCACAATTGGTGGCTGACTAAATATTTTTTTTCCCCACTGTATCTGCCTATTCTGCATCTATTTACTGTATGTAAACCATGCTTTCTATCCTGTCGGCTCCTGCAATGATTCTACAGAAGCTGACAAATGAATTACCGACTATTCTTCTATTTATCTCTCTATGAAATAAAAAGACGTATATATGTGTGTGTCACTGACATATATACAGTATATACGGTATATATATATATATATATATATATATATATGAACAACGACAAAGCAAAGTCCAGCAATAACGTGAGCAATCCAGGATGCTGTTAAAAATTTTTTTCTTTTTATTCATAAATCCATTAAAATGCAATGGTCCAAGCAGTTCAAAACAGCATTAACGCAGGAAAGTAGTGCAGATAGGACAACGGAGTTAACCAGGTCAGCTGAGGTTCCAGGTGGTTCACAGGAGTGAGCTGGTCTACATTGTTGGATATATATATATATATACACCTATTCTATGTGTCTATCTATCTAATATATATATATATTTTGAAGAATATTTTGTTTTAAAACTATGTGTCAATAGCAGAGAACTGCTGTATGTAAAAGCTCATGTTAAAATCGCATTGCACACAGATGTCATATGGATACTGGATGCAAGGAAATCGCATCATCGCATTGCAAACGGATTACATACGGATCACCATACGGAGAACATTTGTGCAATTCTCGCCCGAGAGAATCATACCAATTTTTCATGCGGCAAGTGTGACGCCGGCCTAATAGTATATTTGTCAATACGTCATTGAGTCTATCGTGTCTCTTGCATGAGGAAATAGTTGCAACATTGCATATGTTTTTTTCTTTGCACTTTTTCAATTAAATAGATTGAAACTAAAATTGAGGAATCAAGACTGCAGCAAATGGAAACATTAAAATGTGAGAATTTAATATGGGTCGATGAGAAGTTAAACACTTTTTATGGGATTTGAAGGGAACTTGACAAGTGATACATGCTGAAAAAACCGTGAGCAGCTTGTATCAGCCATTGGCTGTACGATCACAGCCTTATATGTTTGTCTCTGAAAGGCTATGGCGTTTTGGAGTAAAACATGCTTTTAATAGCCAGCCAACACATAGCTGCACGGGTGACTAGTCTAACATGCGGGTCCATGGCAGCATTCAGGCAGAGACTTGCCAGTCACTATCAGTGGGTGGGGAGAATCCACCAGGGACCCGCCTGTACGACTAACCAATAGTGCAGCTCTGTCCCCGGAAGATATTAAGAGCATGTTTTTCCACCACCAGTGCATTTCAGAGACAAACTTACTTGGCTTCAATTGTACGGCCAGTGGCTGATACATTCTGTCCCCTGTTTGCTCACCTGTCAGGTTCACTTTAAACCCAACCTACAAACTTTGGCAAAAACCCATAAAGGCCATGAATGTAGAGAAGAATGAAAAGTACACAGTCATTTAAACTAAATCTCAAAAACATACATTATTTGATCATACAATATTACAAAATAATAAAAAAAAAACATTTAAAAAATTTGGGGTTCTTACATCCATTATAAATAAAGTGGTATTAATAGAGCTGGTAATGATAATCATTTTTCCTTTTGATATTTCATATCCCTATTCTTTTATATCTATGTCTGACATCAGTTTCTGTTGATCCTATTTTTCTTGTCATGCCAGCTTCAGACTCTGTTCACACTGGGGAGTCTGTTGTGCAGTCTTAGACCTTCCTGTTGCTCAGCCTGAGTTTGGGCATCGGCGGTGGTTTGTTCACTGATGTTCAGCTTGGCAGGAGTTAACTTTTTGATTAGTGGCTGAGGCTTCTAGGAACACCTCCTCCCTTTTAACCGCTTCCCGACCGCCCACTGTAGATAAACGTTGGCGCTTGCTGGGCTTTGTGCAGCGCCGACGTTTATCTACTGTCGGCGGTTTTGTGCCCCCCGGGACCCCCACATACCTTACAACGCGGGGATCCCGGTGCACAATGCATGCTGGGACCCCCGATGTCATCAAGACCTGATTGGTTCAGGTCCTGATGACGTCAGCGTCACAGCAGCCAATGGGAGCGATCGCTGGGAAAGCTGCTTGTTTCCCGGCGATCTCCCTCATTGTAACGCGGCTTCTCCCTCTGATCTCACTGACAGATGATCAGAGGTGAAGCAGCGTTACTGTGTGACTAGATCGCTGCCTGGCACAGCTGATCGCTGCCTGGCACAGCTGTGCCAGGCAGCGATCTTGTCACACAGTAACGCTGCTTCACCTCTGATCATCTGTCATTGTGAGATCAGAGGAGAAGTCACGTTACAGTGTGCCAGGCAGCGATCTAGTCACATAGTAACGCTGCTTCTCCTCTGATCATCTGTCAGTGTGAGATCAGAGGAGAAGTGGCGTTACTATGAGTCAGATCACAGCGCAGCGATCTTGTCACAAAAATAAAAAAAAGTAAAGAAAAAAAAGAAAAAAGCAGGTACACAGGTTAGGGCTAGGGCTAGGGTTAGGGTTAGGGTTAGGGTTAGGGCTAGGGCTAGGGCTAGGGTTAGGGTTAGGGTTAGGGCTAGGGCTAGGGCTAGGGCTAGGGCTGGGATTAAGGTTATGGGTGTGTTGGTGTTAGGTTTGTGGTTAGGGTTATGGTTAGGGCTGAGATTAGGGTTAGGGGTGTGTTGGGGTTAGGGTTGGAATTAGAATTGTGGGTTTCCACTGTTTAGGTACATCAGGGGCTCTGTAAATGCAATATGACGCCCGCAGACCATTCCATCAAAGTCTGCATTTCAGAACGTCGCTACTTCCCTTCCGAGCCCCACCGTGAGCCCAAACAGTAGTTTTCTTCCACATATGGGGTATCAGCGTACTCAGGACAAATTGGACAACAACTTTTGGGGTCCAATTTCTCCTGTTACCCTTGTGAAAATAAAAATTGGGGGCTAAAAGGTCATTTTGTGGAAAAAAAAATGATTTTTTATTTTCATGGCTCTACGTTATAAACTTCTGTGAAGCACTTGGGGGTTCAAAGTGTTCACAACACATCTAGATAAGTTCTTTAAGGGGTCTAGTTTCCAAAATGGGGTCACTTGTGGGGGGTTTCCACTGTTTAGGTACATCAGTGGCTCTCCAAATGCGACATGGCATCCGATCTCAATTCCTGCCAATTCTGCATTGAAAAAGTCAAACGGTGCTCCTTCCGTTCTGAGCTCTGCCGTGTGCTCAAACAGTGGTTTAGCCCCACATACGGGGTATCTGCGTATTCGGGAGAAATTGCACAAAAAATTTTGTGGTTCATTTTCTCTTTTTACACTTGTGAAAATAAAAAAAAATGGTTTTGAAGTAAAATGTTTGTGAAAAAAAGTTAAATGTTTATTTTTTCCTTCCATATTCCATTCATTCATGTGAAGCACCTGAAGGGTTAATAAACTTCTTGAATGTGGTTTTGAGTACATTGAGAGGTGCAGTTTTTAGAATCGTGTCACTTTTGGGTATTTTTTGTTATAATGACCCCCCAAACTCACTTCAAATGTGAGGTGGTCCCTAAAAAAATGGTGTTGCAAATTTTGTTGTAAAAATGAGAAATCGCTGGTCAACTTTTAACCCTTATAACTTCCTAAAAAAAAAAATTATGTTTCCAAAATTGTGCAGATGTAAAGTAGACATGTGGGAAATGTTATTTATTAACTATTTTGTGCGATATCACTCTCTGATTTAAGGGCATAAAAATTAAAAGTTTGAAAATTGCAAAATTTTCTAAATTTTCGCCAAATTTTGATTTTTTTAACAAATAAGCGCAGCTCATATCTAAAAAATTTTACCACCATCATGAAGTACAATATGTCATGAGAAAACAATGTCAGAATCAGTAGGATCCGTTGAAGCGTTCTAGAGTTATGACCTCATAAAGTGACACTGGTCAGAATTGAAAAAATTGGCCCGGTCACGAAGGCAAAAACAGGCTCGGGTGTGAAGGGGTTAAGTATGGCTCAGAACATTCCTGGATGCCCACTATTGCATTTGCATGCCTCTTGCATAGCGGTCCTGTTTTGGAGTAGCTGTTGATACTCAAATCTTAATTTTGAGTCTTGTGAAGTATACTTGGTTGTTTGTTTATTTCCCTATTTCGTGTTGTGTTTTTCCCCTGCACACATATTGTGTCGTCCTGAAAGTTTGCGTTGTGGTACAGTTTTCTTTATCACTGTCAGTCTTTATCTGTGGTTTCTCTTATGGTTCACCTCCTGGGGTGGGTATTGGGGGTTAATTTTGGAATAAAGTATGCTTTTACAACAGCACTTTGTAGTCATCAATATAGGTTTTTTTCTGCCATATTTGGAGTCAGGTAGGATTTTTTTCATTATCTTGGCATCTACTTTAAGGGAATTTTTACCTTTCTCTACATCAATGCTTTAGGATTCTATGTTGGAAAAAACAGGTTTACTGGGATATTATGGCACAAAAAGCAATATTTGACAACTGACCCATCTGTCAATGGCTTGTGTGATGTAAAGTTATCTTAATCCCTTTAAGTGAGAACCTTCTGTTATCAGAGCGGTGTGTTATTTTTCGAGTTAACTGTGGCTACATCTGTATGTAAAGGGGGCTTCACACATAGCAATATCGCTAGCAATATCGCTAAAGCGTCACCAATTTTGTGACGCAGCAGCGATATTGCTAGCGATATCGCTATGTGTGATACTTACCTCCGACCGGCTCCCCCGCTGGCTATCGCTGATCACGCGAGAATGTCCTGGACCGTTTCTCGTCGGCCGCTTCCTGCTGGGCTTCCTGCTGGTGCCGACGAGCGACGTGTGGACGCGGGTGGGAGGACGTCTTCATCGCCGCGTCTGACAGGTATGTAACGACCGCCGACCGCTGCTACGTCGCTGGTGAGATCTGCCTGTTTGGCAGCTCACTAGCGACCATTTAGCGATGCACCAGCGATCCTGACCGGGTTGTATCGTGGTCGGGATCGCTGGTGCATCACTGAATGTGACGGGACCCTAACTCTACTGCCATAAAAATACACAACTCTATTCATTGAGTTAGAGCTGATGAAAAATGTCTGTATTTTTTCTACTAGTTTCCTTCCTACTTCACCAATCTGCCTCCTGTCGACACACCACTAATTAAAAGAAAGTTGTTTTTTAGGAAATAATCATGCCAGATCATGTCTTATAATAATAAAGACCTTAGTTGATTAACCGTAGTCAATATAGCTTTACTTTTTCAAATTTAAACATTAAAAACATCATGTTTTTTTCTTAATTGTTTATTTTTGTTATTCTTATTAATTTAAATTTAACTTGCTGTAAAAAATAAAAAGAACTTTACTTTAGTCAGTACAGTATTTGTATACATATAAGGTCACTTTTTAGATTTAGCATTTTTAGCATGTTAGTATTTTTAGTTGTACCATCCAGATATTTTGTGGAATTGGTTTACTCGGTGGATGTGCATCATACATATCTAGTGATGAGCGAGTATACTCAATGCTCGGGTTTTCCTGAGCATGCTCGGGTGTCCTCCGAGTATTTGGGCGTGCGCAGAGATTTAGTTTTCATCGTCTCACCTGCATGATTTGCGACTTGTAGACAGGCTGAATACATGTGTGGAATTCCCTAACAAACAGGCATTCCACCCATGTATTCAATCTGTCCACAAATCATGCAGATAGAAAACTAAATCTCCGAGCACGCCAAAATACTCGGAGACCACCCAAGCATGCTCAGAAAAACCCGAACAATGAATATACTTGCTCATCACTATACATATTCACTTATTGTCTCAGCTGTCATTTCTGTAAATTCTAATTATGCTCCACTGATAATAAGCAAATGTCTTTTTGTTTGCTTCTTTTTGTTATTTAGCTATTATTTTTCTATCCTTAAAGTCTAGGTAAAACAAAAGAATAGACAATTAAAATAGCGTTGGTCTTAATTGAAACATTAAAAAAATCTTGCCCACACCACACTAATCCCTAGATATCAGAACTTGTGTCTAGGTTCTGGCAACTGGCAATTAATATTTTAAAATTGTTACTGTTTTAAAATGATTTTGCTTTTGTTGTGATTGTAAAGTGCTTGATAATTCTTTATAAAATATGAATGATTTATATACCGCAACATTTAGAATTTGTGTGAAAAAAACAAACAAAATCCAAAGAGGGGAAAAAAGATAGAAAGAAATGTTAGACATAAAAGGTAAAGGAATAATAAAATCATATCTATGAAATCTCAGCTCGATATGCAGTCGAAGTCGAGAAGTTTATTACTTTTATGACTATTTTTTTAAATATAGGCCTTTATGTATGTCTAATCTATATGTAATCGGTATACGAACCTCTATATATAACATATATATGTCTAAAGAGAAAGTGTATATATATATATATATATATACACAGTATATATATATAAATAATACTGTTGGCGACTTTGTGGTAATATTTACATTTAATAATGTTTACTCTAACATTATCTATCTATCTATTTATATTTATCTATCTATCTATCTATCTATCCCATATCTATCTATCCCATATCTATCCCATATCTATCTATCTATTTATCTATCTATCTATCTATCCATCCATCCATCCATCCATCCATCCATCCATCTATCTATCCCATATCTATCTATCTATCTATCTATCTATCTATCTATCTATCTATCTATCTATAATCTATCTATCTATCTATTATCTATCTATCTATCTATCTATCTCTACCTCTCTTGTTCTTAACAATTCAATATGTAAAAACCAAAGATATGATATATTTGGAGAATGTTATGTAAAGATTACTGTTTCATTTTTTTAGACCTTTTACAAGTCTTGAATGTATCTTTTTGTACTGTATAGTACAAAATAACATATTAACATTCTAAAATATACTGCATTTCAGAATTTTAGGTCATATTGTCAGAAATGTATTTTTGTATTGAATGTAATCTGATATCTACAGAATATACGTGTTTCATTACTATATGTTTTAGCAGATACATTTGTATACTTTGCAAAAAAAAAACACCTCCTCAAAAGGCACTACAATGAACCATGCTTACTGTAATACTGGGTGTTAGTGTGTGCGCTTTTTGTTTCATTGCTGGCAAAAGAAACCATACCTGGATGTCCTGTATTTCAGATCCATCCCTAGGAGAACCATCATTCAGAATTTAATCCAACAGCATAGACTAGTGGCAAAACATCAGAATGTAGCTAAATAACTTATTTCATATCTTTAATGTGAAATATTTACCCAAATAATAAGAATTGTCACATATCACTATTAAAGTTATAATATTGTATTTATTTCAGTAAATATCATTGTAAGTTATCGATTATATTGCTTACTGTTCCAGTCTATACTGTAGACAGAGGAGATTTTTCATTTACATTGGAGGGATCAATGAAGATTATTAAACTATACTATTGGGCTATAACGTTATACTGATTATTTGAGGTCACATAAGCTTAAAAATACCCCATAGAAACATAAAATACCCTATATTGGCAAGCAGCTTTGTGTCATTTTTGTTTGCTTTATTTTCTCAGGTTTTCAAAGCTTTTTAAGATCCTTAAAACAAGATGTGAAAAAAACTCTTACCCAGAAGCATGCGGGACCTTTAAAAAACTAGGCTGATCATAAAAACATGCAAAAAAGTCACAAATCATGAAATCGTAGAATGCTGTGTGTGTTGAAACAATGCATCCTTTTTATTTTCAGCATATTTACGCAACAAATATTAACCAACCCCTCAATGCAAAAAGACGTATGGGTATGCTACTCTTCGGGTGCCTGTGTGTGGAGACGGCTCAGGAGCTGAGCTCTAGTTGCTGCTTTTAACCATTTATATGCCATTGTCAATCTCTGACAGCAGCATTTAAATGGCATGATCCCACACCAATACCCAATTAGTTAATATGGTAGCCAAGGTCCTGCTGGAAGACACTGTCATTTTAGTAGTAATGTGAAGCTCAGCAACAACTAAGACTCATAGGAGACCACGATTTTCAGTAGTAGTAGTAGTATTTCAGCTTATAATATAAGCAATCGGACAATCACAGGGTCAGGCACCGAAGGGTATTAAAGAATGAAAAAAAGCTTTTAAAACTAGATATATATTTATATCACTAGATGGAGGCCCGATGAGGGCGGTAATGTCACGATGGTGGCAGGCTTCGCAGCGTTGAGAATCTCTCCCCCCATGTGCTCACCCACCTATCCACTCTCTCTTTCCCCATGTGCTGACTTCTCCCGTCTGTGCTCTCTTCTTTGACCTGTCTACCCCATGTGCTATCCCCCTTGTCTGCTGTCTCTCTCCCTCCTGTTCTGTGTTCTCCCCTCATGTGCTGTCCCGTTTCAGCTGTCGCCCCCTGTGCTCTGTCTCTCTCACCCCTGTATCTGACCATGTACAGAACATACCACAGCTCCTGGGCAGGGGAGGAAGCAAAAGACAGTACTGATATTACAGCAGGAGATCACAGAGGATACATTTTGTGAGGTAAAATATTGTTTAAAAAAAGTCAGTGAAATATTTTACCTCACAAAATGAATCCTCTCTGATCCCCTGCTGTAATGTCAGTATTGTCTTTTGCTTCCTCCCCTGCCCAGGAGATGTGGTATGCTCCATACACGGTCAGACACAGACAATTTTTAAAATGAACTTTTGTTCGTGGGAAAACCCCTTTAATGTGACCGGCTTCCTCTGCCTGTAGACACGTTGTGCATCTGCCACCAGGATCAGCCGAATGATTCACTGCGCCTGTGCGGAATTCGCGCAGGCGCAGTGCTATGTGTTTGGCTGGTGGTACCGCGCAAGAGGCTGCGTGAGTGTGAGTGTGTGAGTTAGTGTGAGAGTGTGAGTGTAAGTTTGAGTGTGTGTGAGTGCATGAGTGTGAGCGTGGGTGTGTGAGTGAGTGTGAGTCTGGGTGTGTGAGTGTGTGTGTGTGTGGTGCATATGGCATATAGAGTGTGTATGTGTGTGGTGCAACGGTGTTCCGCTGGTGGTACCGTGCAATAGCTTGGTACCAGCAGCAGTTTCCATACTGAGACGCCCATCACTTGGGTGTCCCGGTATGACAGTTGGTGTACTTCCTCCGCTTGGAATTCTGGGATACGGTGACATCTGGACAGAACAGGAAATGAAAACGTTACAAGGCAATTATATAAATAGATAGGACTTCAAATCTCCCCCTCCAGAAACACTTTTCCCCCATTATATTAAAAAAAAAAAAATTTGGTATTGCCACATCTGTAAAAGTCTGGTCTATCAAAATATTAAATGAATTAACTCATGCGGTAAAAGATGAGAAAAAATTCAAAATGCTAGAATTGCGTTTTTTCGGTCACCACTCCTCCAAAAAAAAATTCCATGCAAAATGTCATACAGTCCTATCCTGTGGGCCTATTGTTTAAAAATAATAGAAACACATCTTTTTTACGAATAATTAATTTATCTGGTTATTGGGTCATGGCAAGTGTAACTGCAATTAATATTTTTTTTATTTTATTTATACAAAGATATATTAATTCTTATCACTATATTAACTCCTTTTGTTAGGCGCCAGGATTTTTCTGTTAGATCCCATGCCTTGTCTGGTGCTGTGGTCTCCCATTGAGGCTCAGCTACTGGGATGACTGCTCAGCACAGACTCCGGCACCAACGCCTTGCCCAGGCTCATGCTGCATGTTTAGTTGCTGCTGGCTCTCCTGCTAAGCCTATGGTGACTACTGGTTTCCACATGTAGCGTTGTATTCTGAAGCCTAAGTCCAGATTTCATCCTACTGAGCATGTCTGGAATGTGGCGCCTTCTCATTGGTGCTTGAGCATCACCTGCTCTGGATATGTGGCAGCTTCTGATTTGTCTTTGTCATGAACTGGGGGTGTTTTTCTTCAGGAGGGATTTATGTATATCCCACTTTCCAATTCCAGTTTGGAACTTGCAACTCTCTGGCACCCCCCTTTTCCTCAGGTCAGTCAGGGAACTGCACCTAGGATAAGTAGTCGCCAGAAAGGCTGCCTTGCTGTGTATTGGATATTGGACATGCTGCAGTGAGGGCGATATGACTATTTCCCATCACCGCCGGGTATAATATACTACCAGAGTCTCCCAAATACCCCAGAACACACTTCGCTGCTACCAGCTCCTGATTTTATGATTAATATTGGGTCAGGAGCCAACCCAATCAGTAGCATTGATGTCACGATCCATGCTGGATTGTGACAGACAAAAGCACATGTAACCTTTTTTTTTCTTTAAGCTGTTTGCTTAAAATTAGTTTTGCCCCCGGTGGCCATTAGGGTCATTACACAGTGGTGTCTTTAGTTCTAGTTTTGCCCCCGGTGGTGGCTAGTATTATTACATGGGAATCACTAGCAAGTGTTATTGCTCTGACTCTTGCCTATAAAGGAGAGTCAGGTGGTCTCACTCACTGTTGGTGATATTGGTCATTTCCAACCATCCTTGGTGGAGGAAGGAGGTAGAGAAGAGTTCCTTGCAGCTCAGTCAGAGTCCTAGTGTGGAAGGAGCAACAGTGAGGAGTTCCTTGCAGCTCTGACAAAGCTTTGGTGAAGTAGCAGCTATTCTGGAGGAAAGCTGCACTCAGGTGCTGGACTCTGTTGCTGGGAGCAATAGCAACAAAGCAAAGCTAAGTGGTTTTTCCCTGTTTGTAACTTTCCTTATGTGTGTTTTAGTGCAGTGATGGGATTAGTTTCTGCACTGTCCAATTCATTAGAAAGGGATAGGTGCAGGGCGAGCTAGGGTTTTTAGATATCCTGCTCGTCGCCAGGTGCGGAACCTGCCTAGGGACCGTCAGGAGTGTAGAGACACTGACTCAGGGGAGTGCAGGAGGTCTCCACGTCCCCGTTCCCTATTGCAGGGCCCTCCATTGTATCGGTTTCCCTGGTGTTTCCCTTATCTCTGTAAATTCGCCCTGCTGGAAGCGGTGTATCCAGATACACGTGTAACGATTGAAATTCGCCTGCTGGAGGCCGTGTATCCCGCTGCACGTTACATTGTTTAAATTCACCCTGCTGGAGGCGGTGTATCTTGTCACCCATAACATCACAGTTGACTTATTTTGGAGGTCTTGGGGATACATTTAGAGCAAGGAGATCAAAGCTAGTAAAGCTTTATATTTTATTCTAAAAAGAATAGGCAGTGTTTACAAAAGTATAAAAAGATGTTACAAAATAAGACATTTACAATATGTACAGACAATCACAAAAAATGGATTAAAGCAGAAACTTAGTTATCCCAGACAATGGTATGCCATGTGGTGGAAGGGGAGGGGACCTTCCCAAATCATCAGATCAGATTGCAAAGCCTGTCGTAGCTGAATCCCCTGGCAAATGATGTAGTTCTAAGTGAGCTTCAATATCTTTTACCTTCTGTCCATGACATCACTTGAGGGGGCGGAGCTATGGGATGTACTCCCCTTTCCCAAAGTACTAAGAACTTACTAAAAATTCGTAACCATCATAACTCGGGCTGTGGGTCTTTGGGATGATGGCAAAACTATCATTTTTCCGAGTATGAGATTGCTGTTCATTTAAGTCCAAACACGAATTGTCTGCCAGCTAGGGGTAAGCAGGAACCTTTTTCTCAGCTCCTGAGAGGGCGCTAAGCTCCCAATATCTACCAGTTGGGAACTCTGACCCTGCGGTTTCCAGAAATATGAGCTTCCTATTTCTGTGAGTATTTTGTATTAATACATTTGGTCTTAAAGGAACACTGTACTTAGACAAAGGAATGGCCATGTGCTTGCTGCACACGGTGGAGGGGGCTGCTCACAACCCATGCTTGAGGGAGTCGGGAAGAGTGGCATAGAATTAAGCAGAATTACGCAGACATACTGAGGGGACCCTGCAGTTGCATGTCTGCAAAGGCTTTGTTTGTGTACTCTATACAGACCAAATAGGGGAAGAGAAGCATGTGTGGGCTGAGCTGGCATGCCATTTACAAGACCAGGAAGATGTAGCAGAGCTATGTGTGCGTGGCTGTCACAATAAAGAAAAACTAGGTCATATTTTCTGATAGTCCTCAGGCATGGTCCTGTCTGTTTGGACTTGAGCTGTATGTATAAAAGGTCCTCTGGAGTGCATGCCTGTGCGCTAGTATCATGTGTGTTTGGTGTGTTGGTGGCTACCTTACCACCCTGTGTGCACATGTGCCCACTAATAGCACTGTGAGTGTTGGTCTAGACAGGTAGTGTAGGGTGGGAACTCCCACTTGAACTTAGCATCTGCACTGGGCGTCCTCAGGCGCACGTGCTAAAGCAGGGTCAACCACCAGCTTAGTCTTCCCTGGTGGGTTAAGTTATAGGGACCCCAATTAGTATTTTTCTATACGCCTGTGCAGTCTAACAGGGTATAGTCCTTTTTGCTTTGCTTCATAGTACCGCTCTGTGGTGTAACAGATATTGTTACTTTGCGCTCTGTGCATATTGAGTGACATTTAACTCAGTGTGCTTTAAGTGTTTTCTAGCAACTTTGCTCTGCCATGGTTAGTTTTCTCCATCACCGCACTGTGGACCCCGGGTTGCGAACGCACCTTATTATAATTTCTTATTTGGTGCGTTCCGCCAATCATAATACCCTTTAACCCGAGGGTGGTTTGCACTTTAATGACCAGGCCAATTTCAACAATTCTGACCATTGCCCATTTATGAGGTAAAAACTCTGGAATACTTCAATGGATCCTGGTGATTCTGAGAATGTTTGTTTTTTCATGACAGATTGCACTTCATGATAGTGGTAAAATTTCTTTGATATGACTTATTTGTGAAAAAATGGAAATTTAGTGAAAATTTTGAAAATTTTCCCATTTTCCAACTTTGAATTTTCATGCCCTTAAATCACAGAGCTATGTCACACAAAATACTTGATAAGTAACATTTCCCACATGTCTACTTTACATCAGCACAATTTCGGAACCAACATTTTTTTGTTAGGAAGTTATAAGGGTTAAAATTTGACCAGCGATTTCTAATTTTTACAACACCATTTTTTTTATAGGGACCACATCATATTTGAAGTCACTAGGGGTCTGTATGATATAAGATACCCAAAAGTGACACCATTCTAAAAACTGCACCCCTCAAGGTGCTCAAAACTACATTCAAAAAGTTTATTAACCCTTCAGGTGCTTCACAGGAATTTTTGGAAAGTTGAAAAAAATGAACATTTCATTTTTTTTCCCCAAAAATTTTACTTCAGATCCAAATTTTTTTATTTTGACAAAGGTAACAGGAAAAAATGGACCCCAAAATTTGTTATGTAATTTCTCCTAAGCATTCCGATACTCCATATGAGGGAGAAAACCACTGTTTGGGTGCACTGCAGAGCTCTGAAGGGAAGGAACGCCATTTTACTTTTTGAATGCAAAATTTGCTGGAACAATTGGCGAGCCTCTGATGTGCCTAAAAAGTGAAAATCTCCCACAAGTGACACATTTTGCAAATTAGCCTCCTCAGGGAACTAATCTAGATGTATGGTGAGCACACTGAACCCACAGGTGCTTCACAGTAGTTTATAACGTTGAGTAGAGTTGAGCGACTTTAGTCGGATCGGGTTTCATGAAACAAAATTCGTTTCAGATGAAACTGGTCCGACTAGGGCAAAAAAGGTCGGAGTTTCGTCGGAAACCCGACCCCAATGCAAGTCAATGGGATATAAAAGTCGGCATTGAGCGGATGACATTCATCCACTCAATGCCGACTTTTATTTCCCATTGACTTGCATTGGGGTCGGGTTTCCGACGAAACTCCGACTTTTTTTGCCCTAGTCGGACCAGTTTCATCTGAAACGAATTTTGTATCATGAAACCCGATCCGACTAAAGTCGCTCAACTCTAACGTTGAGCCATTAAAATAAAAAAATCAAATTTTCCCCACAAATATGTTTTTAACACAAAATTTTCCATTTTCATTAGGGCAACAGGAGAAATTGCACCATAAAATTTGTTGTGCAATTTCTCCTGAGTGCGTTGATACCCCATATGTGGGGGAATACTGCTTTTGAGCTCTTTTATACAATATAAAAGTGTCAAGAGTGGAAGAAGAGGTTTGCATTGACAATCCAACACTATGGGCAGCACTTTGAACACATTTTAGAAGTGGCCATAAACTTGTAAATAACTCATGAAATAATAAAGTCACGGTAAAACCAAGCACACCATTGTTTTTCTTGTGAAATTCTCAATAAGTTTGATGTCTCACATGACCCTCTTCTGAATGGAAAAAATAAAGTTGGATCCAAAATGGCCGACTTCAAAAAGACCACCATGGTCACTATCCATCTTGAAAAGTTTCCCCCCTCCCATATACTAATGTGCCACAAACAGGAAGTTGATATCACCAACCATTCCCATTTTATTTAGGTGTATCTATATAAATGGCCCACCCTGTATTTGTACCAAAGGAGAGGAAGACACCGGACTGAAGAAGACCACCAGACTGGAGTAGGGCTCTGTAGCAGAATAGAGGTAGGATGGGAAATAGTATATATTCTTTTATTTTTAAATTCTTTATTTTAGGTACGGTATATCATAGAAAAGATACAAATATGTCTAGGGTATAATCAAAGTACATAACATCTTATGAACTGGGGGAGGGTAAGGAGGGAAAATATTCTTTTATTTTTAAAGGGAACCTGTCAGGTCTCGACAATGCTTTTAACCTACAGATATAGGGTTAATCTGCAGGTTACTATCGTTTTAAAGGTGCCCGACTACTGTACTAAAAGTCTGGCACCCAGAAGAAAATGAGCTTCATTTTTCCTGGGAGCTGCCGGCTTTCAGTCATGCAGATGTGCCTAGAGCAATTACAGTTGCTGCTCACAGCCCAGGCACTGACTGACAGCCGGCTCATCACTAATGCTATGCAGACAGTGCTTGGGCGTGTTCACAACCACTGCTCTCAGTGGTCATTTGTTTCTACACTAGTTGTTTACAGGGTAATTGGGGTTGCAAAGACAATGTATTCCGTAAGGTGCGTGAAGTTCACGCAAATACATGTTTTAGATCTATTCTCAAATTAGCTTTACCTCTTTACTCAGACTACATTTTTCTTATACACAAATTTTGGATCCAAATCTAATGAACACCAGTCTAAATTGGTGTTTGTAAATAATCATTAATCGGAATGCAAACTGTCTCATCTACTAAATGTATCTGGATGCCAAGAGTATGTGCACACGTTGCGGATTCGTGTGCGGATTTTTCTGCTCGGAATCTGCAGAATCCACAGGTCAAAATGCCTGCGTTTTACCTGCAGATTTACTGTGGATTTCCTGCAGATTTCTAGCAGATTTTGTGCAGATTTGGCCTGCGTTTTTACACCTGCGGATTCCTATAATGGATTCCGCACAAAGAATTGATATGCTGCGGAAAATAAACCGCTGCGTTTCCACGCGGAATTTTTCGCAGCATGTGCACAGCGGTTTTTATTTTCCATAGGATAACATGGTCCTGTACATCCCTTGGAAAACTGCTGCGGATCCGCAGACAAATCCACAACGTGTGCACATACCCTAAATAAACCGAAAAAGCTTTATAACCCTTTTTTCAATATTGAGATAAAATGGGTTGAAGCTACTGGTCCCTAGATTGGGGCTGTACTACTGTGTTATTCTCATAACAAAATGTTGCCCTCTGATTTCTGCCCAGTGTAATGTTTTTGTAGATCTTATGCAGATGTAAATCACCCTCCACATTTTATCATGAGTCAAGATGAACAAATACATTAATTCTAGTGTGATTTTTTAAATTTAAAATTTTTTTTTGTGTGATATTCACCATGAAGTATAAATATTCCTATAACCAATAAAAAAAGTTGCACTCTGTAGTGCTGTAGCGCTATAGCATGAAAACATAAAATATAACAAATATGAATCGCATTACTGCTCTATAAAATAGGAAAAATTGAGAATACTTAGCACATATATTTTTCTGGTTATAATATGGAAATTGATACTCTTAATTTGCACACCTGTTTCTGTTTGGAAGTGACGGTCAGGCTTTTGTTATTTGTATATATAGGCTCGCTGACTGAGCACTCCACTAATTTGCCTGTGGATCCTATCGACCCACATAAATGTAGGCTATCAGCTCAGGAGAGGATTCACATAAGTTAGGTTCCTAGCAACTAAAATCGCCTTATCATGGCTGCTGGGTAAACATGACTTGGTCAATTTATGCGCTATTTATTCTCAATTTTTTCCTATTTTGCAGTGCAGTAACGCAATTCATATTTCATATTTACATGCTATAGTGCTACAGAGTGCTACTTTATTTGTTGATTATTTATGGAGATGGCTAGTCTTAGTTTTAATGTGGTTTCTGTTTGGAAGTGACGGTCAGTCTTTTGTTATTTATAAATATTGTTACAGTTTTATAGTATGAATCATTATGGACCTGGACATACCATATATGTCTGTTTTAGGGTGTTTGATTGTTCCAGATTAACCTACTTTTTATTGTGAAAACTAAGATTTTATTTAGATTTTTTTCAATTACAAAACTTATTTTATCAATGTATATTATTTTTACAAGGTGACTTGAACATGACTTCCATTGATTGGACTGATAATACATTGGCGTTCAGTTAATTATCCACCCTGTCAGTGTTAAACTGACATTACACCTACTAATTCCCACTCTAACGGGTTTTAGTGAATGACATTAATAAAAAATCGGTACCCCTTGATCGTGCTGTGGGTGGCTGATGAGTTACCAGCAGAAGCACTCTCCCTCTGTCAACTTCCTCAGATGCCATGAAAGCTCCTGAATATGGTATTTGAGGATTTTACTGCTTTTTTTTGGAGCTAGTTCAGATCCCAGCAGTTGCAGCATGAACTTAGATGCAACTACTGGCTTCCGCTGAGGATGTATATATGAATCCATTTGGTTAAAGGCATTATGGAGGTATTTTCAACTCAGACAGTCACAGCATATCCACATTATACATATTTTTACATTTTATATTAAGTATATTATCAGAGTAAGGCCACGTTCACACATCCAGTATTTGGTCAGTATTTTACATTAGAGTTGAGCGAAATGGGTCGAAAAAATTCAAAAGTCGCCGACTTTTGGCAAAGTCGGGTTTCATGAAACGAAACCCGACCCTAGGATGAGGTCGGCCACGAGGTCGGCGACTTACGCGCCAAAGTCGCGTTTCAAAAGTTTGTTTTGCGCTCTTTTTCAGCCAATCAGGATCCACGGACACTGTGGGCAACGTGATGACCTAGGCACGGGTCACCACCATCTTTCAGAAGGGCATGCAAGTGATTGGCTTGCTTTGGTGGGCGTCACAGGGGGTATAAAAGGGCGTGCACACCGACCGCCATCTTACTTCTGCCGATCTTAGTATAGGGAGAGGTTGCTGCTGATTCTGTAGGGAGAGCGTTAGGCAGGGAAGAAGACAAAAAAACTGCTTCTGCTGCTAGCGATTTGGCCTGCACAACACACAAGTCACTGTGTGTGCAGTGCAAGGGGAGGCTATATTGTGGTGTATCAGTGGTGTTGGTTGTTGGGCTGCCTTTTAAGGCTTCCTGACACGCTGGCATTAATGTTTACCCACTGCTCCGCAAACTGCTTTTTTAAAAGCAATCCAATCTCCCTTATCCTCTAGTCACTTTTGTCACAGCTGTGCCATCGAGCCTGTCACATAGCGCTCAGATATCAGTGGGCCTCACACAATCCACAAGTGTCCAGTGTCCAAAAGTGTGCGCAGAGATTCAAAATCTCCATTATCCTCTCGTCACTTTGGTCACAGGCAGCTGTGCCATCGAGCGTGTCACATAGCGCTCAGATATCAGTGGGCCTCACACAATCCACAAGTGTCCAGTGTCCAAAAGTGTGCGCAGAGATTCAAAATCTCCATTATCCTCTCGTCACTTTGGTCACAGGCAGCTGTGCCATCGAGCGTGTCACATAGCGCTCAGATATCAGTGGGCCTCACACAATCCACAAGTGTCCAGTGTCCAAAAGTGTGCGCAGAGATTCAAAATCTCCATTATCCTCTCGTCACTTTGGTCACAGCTGTGCCATCGAGCGTGTCACATAGCGCTCAGATATCAGTGGGCCTCACACAATCCACAAGTGTCCAGTGTCCAAAAGTGTGCGCAGAGATTCAAAATCTCCATTATCCTCTCATCACTTTGGTCACAGGCAGCTGTGCCATCGAGCGTGTCACATAGCGCTCAGATATCAGTGGGCCTCACACAATCCACAAGTGTCCAGTGTCCAAAAGTGTGCACAGAGATTCAAAATCTCCATTATCCTCTCGTCACTTTGGTCACAGCTGTGCCATCGAGCCTGTCACATAGCGCTCAGATATCAGTGGGCCTCACACAATCCACAAGTGTCCAGTGTCCAAAAGTGTGCGCAGAGATTCAAAATCTCCATTATCCTCTCGTCACTTTGGTCACAGGCAGCTGTGCCATCGAGCCTGTCACATAGCGCTCAGATATCAGTGGGCCTCACACAATCCACAAGTGTCCAGTGTCCAAAAGTGTGCGCAGAGATTCAAAATCTCCATTATCCTCTCGTCACTTTGGTCACAGCTGTGCCATCGAGCCTGTCACATAGCGCTCAGATATCAGTGGGCCTCACACAATCCACAAGTGTCCAGTGTCGAAAAGTGTGCGCAGAGATTCAAAATCTCCATTATCCTCTCGTCACTTTGGTCACAGGCAGCTGTGCCATCGAGCGTGTCACATAGCGCTCAGATATCAGTGGGCCTCACACAATCCACAAGTGTCCAGTGTCCAAAAGTGTGCGCACAGATTCAAAATCTCCATTATCCTCTCGTCACTTTGGTCACAGGCAGCTGTGCCATCGAGCGTGTCACATAGCGCTCAGATATCAGTGGGTCTCACACAATCCACAAGTGTCCAGTGTCCAAAAGTGTGCGCAGAGATTCAAAATCTCCATTATCCTCTCGTCACTTTGGTCACAGGCAGCTGTGCCATCGAGCGTGTCACATAGCGCTCAGATATCAGTGGGCCTCACACAATCCACAAGTGTCCAGTGTCCAAAGGTGTGCGCAGAGATTCAAAATCTCCATTATCCTCTCGTCACTTTGGTCACAGGCAGCTGTGCCATCGAGCGTGTCACATAGCGCTCAGATATCAGTGGGTCTCACACAATCCACAAGTGTCCAGTGTCCAAAAGTGTGCGCAGAGATTCAAAATCTCCATTATCCTCTCGTCACTTTGGTCACAGGCAGCTGTGCCATCGAGCGTGTCACATAGCGCTCAGATATTAGTGGGCCTCACACAATCCACAAGTGTCCAGTGTCCAAAAGTGTGCGCAGAGATTCAAAATCTCCATTATCCTCTCGTCACTTTGGTCACAGGCAGCTGTGCCATCGAGCGTGTCACATAGCGCTCAGATATCAGTGGGCCTCACACAATCCACAAGTGTCCAGTGTCCAAAAGTGTGCGCAGAGATTCAAAATCTCCATTATCCTCTCATCACTTTGGTCACAGGCAGCTGTGCCATCGAGCCTGTCACATAGCGCTCAGATATCAGTGGGCCTCACACAATCCACAAGTGTCCAGTGTCCAAAAGTGTGCGCAGAGATTCAAAATCTCCATTATCCTCTCGTCACTTTGGTCACAGGCAGCTGTGCCATCGAGCCTGTCACATAGCGCTCAGATATCAGTGGGCCTCACACAATCCAAAAGTGTCCACTGTCCACAAGTGTGTGCAGAAATTCTAAATCTCCCCTGTCCTATAGACACCTTGTACCTTGTTTTACATTACTATATAGTTTGTTGGATTTTGTCTACATTTCTACCAAAAATGAGGAAGGCTGGTGGAAGAGGCCGTGGAATTGGGTGGGGGTTGGCAGCTGGTAATGATGGTGTTGGTGGTGGATCTGATGGTAGTGGCAAGAGCAAAATAGGACCGAATGCAGGAGGTGCTGACCCTGCGTCATCGTCTGGCTACATAAGGCCTCGAACGCTTAGTTTTCTAGGAGTTGGCAAACCGCTTTTAAAGGCAGAGCATCAGGAAAAAGTTTTGTCTTACATTGCTGACTCAGCCTCCAGCTCTATCGCCTCCTCTTCTTCAGTTGTAAAAAGTAAAAGCACTGAGTCGTCATTGGAGGCTCATGTTCATGAACCACACCTTTCCTTGTGTCCTTCACCCCAACCAAGATTGAAGGATGACGCAGGCCATACTACTGATTACTCCATGGCGCTGTTTTCACATACCATGCCTGGATTATCAAGTGAAATGGTGAATTACCCAGGCCAAGATGAATCTGACATGGAGTGCACTGATGCACAGCCGCTGATGGATGATTCTGCTGGTACATTCACTCAGAGCACTACATTGTCCTTGCAGTGTACAGAGCCAGATTTTGACCCTGATGAGACTCAGGTGCCCCTTCCCGCACACTATACCACCATACACGGTGACACAGAGAAAGGTGCACATGACATAGAAGAGGAGGTGATGGATGACCCAGTTGTTGACCCAGATTGGCATCCATTGGGGGAAGAGGGTGCTGCTTCCAATAGCTCAGATGAGGAGCATCCACAGCAGACATCGACATCGCAACAGCTGTTATCTGGCAGGCCCGGAGCACTCCAAAGACAGGTTCCAAACATCAAAAGAGTTGCTGGACAGCTTGTCGA
Source organism: Dendrobates tinctorius (assembly GCF_039654945.1). Lineage (NCBI taxonomy): Eukaryota > Metazoa > Chordata > Amphibia > Anura > Dendrobatidae > Dendrobates > Dendrobates tinctorius. The sequence continues at coordinate 3,410,387 of NW_027361718.1, read as the reverse complement.
GAGGGTCGAAAGATCACAGCGTGCTAGGCCGCAAAATGTCTGCCAAAGTAGGAAGAGTGCAGTGTGGCACTTTTTTGAACAAAATCCTCATGATCAGGCCAAGGTTATCTGTAAGAAGTGCGCAAAGACCTTTAGCCGAGGGAAAAATCTGAAAAATTTGAATACCAGTTGCATGCTTAGACATTTAACCAGCATGCACTTGCAAGCGTGGACACAACACCAAACCTCAAGTGCCACATGTGCAACTGATCACAACGAAGGTAGTCAGCAACGCTACATTGTTTCCCCCACTGTAAGCCCACCGGTTAGCACAGCAGCAAATGTTGAGGTGTCGTTGCAAGACCACAGCAGTCAGGGAATCCCACTGTTATATCAACGAAAGACTGATTCTAGGCCATCAGAAAGAACACCAACTCCATCACCATCATCAACCCTCTCTCAGTCCGCCCTGTCCACCGCTACTTCCACCATATGCAGCTCTCAAGTCCAGCTCACCCTCCCAGACACTATGAGTAGGTCAAGAAAGTACTCAGTCTCTCATCCGCGTACACTGGGTTTGAACGCCCACATTGCCAAACTAATCTCGTTTGAGATGATGCCCTTTCGGTTGGTGGAAAGCACAGCTTTCCGCGAACTCATGGCCTATGCAGTACCATGCTATGACCTACCCAGTCGCCACTTCTTCTCTCGCAAAGCCATCCCAGCCCTCCACCATCATGTGAAAGACCGCATTGTCCATGCACTCAAGCAGTCAGTGAGAGGAAAGGTGCACCTCACAACTGATGCATGGTCCAGTCGGCATGGCCAGGGCCGTTACGTGTCCATCACTGCGCACTGGGTTAATGTGGTGGATGCAGGGTCCACAGGGGACAGCGGTGGTGGGACAGTGCTGCCTAGCCCACGGTATAGGAAACAGCTGGCTGTAGGCGTTCGACCCTCCTCCTCCTCCTCCAGAAGCGAAAGCTCGTCCACAGAGCGCAGTCGTACGAGCACTCCATCTGCAGCTGCCACTGTTGCACACGATGTGTCCCCCTATCGAGCAGCTAGTGGAAAGCGTCAGCAGGCTGTGTTGCAGATGATGTGTTTGGGCGACAGACACACCGCCGAGGTGCTGGCCGAGTACTTGAAGCGACAAACTGAGTCATGGCTGGGCAGTGTACATCTTGAGGCGGGCAAGGTAGTTAGTGATAACGGCCGTAATTTTGTGGCAGCCATAGCCCTTTCAAAACTCAGCCACATACCTTGCTTGGCTCACACCTTGAACCTGGTAGTGCAGTGCTTCCTCAAAAATTATCCGGAGTTAACAGCCCTGCTCCAGAAGGTGCGAAGACTGTGCGCGCACATCCGCCGGTCGCCTGTACACTCCATTCGTATGCAGAAGCTGCAGCGATTGCTCCACCTTCCCAACCACCGCCTCATTATCGACATTGCAACAAGGTGGAACTCCACCCTGCACATGGTGGAGCGGCAGTGCGAGCAGAGGCAGGCCATAATGCATTTGTGGGAGGATACACGGCCAGGCACTTTGAGAGCAGACATGGAGTTGACAGGCGTGCAGTGGTCGAAGCTGAAAGACCTTTGTAAAGTCCTTCAGTGTTTTGAGGAATGCACACGGCTGGTAAGCGCAGACGACGCCATCCTAAGCATGAGCATCCCACTTATGCGTCTGCTCATGCAAACTTTGACGCACCTTAAGGAGCAGGCGTCTGCAGCCAATGTTGATGAGGAGGAAGAGGAGGAGGGAATCCTTGATGACATTCAGCCATTGTCTGCTCAGGGACCTCTCCTGGACGAGGTGGAGGAAGAAGAGGAGGAGGAGGAGGATGATGGGGATGATTACTTAGGGGAGGAGGATGCATCTCGTGGGGCAAGTGAAAATGTTGGCGTGGCAAGGTCTGGTACAGGGTTTGTGCGTGACTGGAGGGATGTGGATTTGCCAGAAAGTGCTCCTCCACCCAGCACTCGCAGTGCATCATTGACACCGGGAACATTGGCCCACATGTCAGATTATGCCTTGCGGATCCTAAAAAGGGACCCCCGCATTGCCAAAATGATGAACGATGATGACTACTGGTTGGCCAGCATCCTGGATCCACGCTATAAAGGCAAATTACAAAACATCATGCCACAGGAGAACCTTGACCTAATATTGGCTAATAAACAAGCAACTCTGGTAAATCGGTTGCTTGAGGCATTCCCAGCACACAGCAGCGGTGATGGTTCTCACACGAGCCGTACGGGCCGGGGGCAGCTTGGCAGAGGTGTTCGTGGTGCACACAGCAGAAGTGGCGTTGGAGACAGGGGTTTCATGACAATGTTGTGGACTGATTTTTCAAATACCGCTCACACAACTGGTAATACTGCATCGATGGAAAGTGACAGGAGACAGCAGTTGTCAACTATGGTTACAAACTACTTTTCCTCCCATATCGATGTTCTCCCACACAGGTCATTCCCCTTTGACTATTGGGCCGCTAAACTGGACACCTGGCCTGAATTGGCCCAATATGCCTTACAGGAGCTCGCTTGCCCAGCTGCAAGTGTGCTATCGGAAAGAGTCTTCAGTGCAGCTGGATCAATCCTGACAGAAAAAAGGACCCGTCTGTCAACCCAAAATGTGGATGATCTAACCTTCATTAAAATGAACCACGCATGGGTTTCCAAGGATTTTGTCCCACCTTCCCCTGATGACACATAGGGTGACAGAAAAATGGCTTGCTTTGGTCCACCTCTTCCTGGTACTTCACCTATTTCGCCTTTTGCATCAGCTGAATGTCCAACATCAACATATGCCACTTTCTAAAACTCCCTAACTGTGCTGCCTCCCCCCCCATGGCCAGGGTCACCACCTACCGCACGACACCGTGCGAGTGCCGTTGCCCTGGACAGGTGGGTAGGCCGACTCTTGGGCGCAGGCACTGGCACAGGGTCCCTCATAGTGCAATCAAGTGTCTCTGACGGCGGTGGTGCACACCCGCCGTCAGACACACCGCTGTACTATGAGGGGCCCAGTGCCAGTACCGACGCCCACGAGTGGGTCCCCCTTGCTTGGGCAGGGTCCCAGCATTTGCAATCTTTACCTCTCCCTGCTCCTCCGCTGTGTAATCTGGGCCGTCAAATCCATACTGTGCCTGACACCGTCTGAGCCTGCCTCCTGAGACATATATTTTGAATGTGTATGCTATCCATACATGTTATCCGGGGATATGGTACCCTTTCTAACCTTTGTGCAATCACGTGCAATCCATACTGGGCCTAACACCGTCTGAGCCTGCCTCCTGAGACATATATTTTGAATGTGTACGCTATCCATACATGTTATCCGGGGATACGGTACCCTTTCTAACCTTTGTGCAATCACGTGCAATCCATACTGGGCCTAACACCGTCTGAGCCTGCCTCCTGAGACATATATTTTGAATGTGTACGCTATCCATACATGTTATCCGGGGATACGGTACCCTTTCTAACCTTTGTGCAATCACGTGCAATCCATACTGGGCCTAACACCGTCTGAGCCTGCCTCCTGAGACATATATTTTGAATGTGTACGCTATCCATACATGTTATCCGGGGATACGGTACCCTTTCTAACCTTTGTGAAATCACGTGCAATCCATACTGGGCCTGACACCGTCTGAGCCTGCCTCCTGAGACATATATTTTGAATGTGTACGCTATCCATACATGTTATCCAGGGATACGGTACCCTTTCTAACCTTTGTGCAATCACGTGCAATCCATACTGGGCCTAACACCGTCTGAGCCTGCCTCCTGAGACATATATTTTGAATGTGTACGCTATCCATACATGTTATCCGGGGATACGGTACCCTTTCTAACCTTTGTGCAATCACGTGCAATCCATACTGTGCCTGACACCGTCTGAGCCTGCCTCCTGAGACATATATTTTGAATGTGTACGCTATCCATACATGTTATCCAGGGATACGGTACCCTTTCTAACCTTTGTGCAATCACGTGCAATCCATACTGGGCCTGACACCGTCTGAGCCTGCCTCCTGAGACATATATTTTGAATGTGTACGCTATCCATACATGTTATCCAGGGATACGGTACCCTTTCTAACCTTTGTGCAATCACGTGCAATCCATACTGGGCCTAACACCGTCTGAGCCTGCCTCCTGAGACACATATTTTGAATGTGTACGCTATCCATACATGTTATCCAGGGATACGGTACCCTTTCTAACCTTTGTGCAATCACGTGCAATCCATACTGGGCGTGAGAACGGCTGGCGAGCTGTTAAGCACGCTACAGCACCTGTCCAGACAAGTACAGGGATTCCCTAGCGAGGAGACTTATTTGATTGTTTTCAATGTTGGGACAGCAATTTTTGGGGAGCACTATACTCTGGAGAATGATAGATGGGGCCCACCATACACTGGAACATTCCAAAGGTGGACATCAGACACTGGAGCAGCATTTACAGGGCCCATTATACACTAGAGCATTAGAAATGGGGCCCATTATGTTTGGAGCATTATTTGGGCCCATAAGACAGTGGAGCTTCATCCATGGGGACCAACATATACTGTAGCATTATGTGGAGCTCATCATATACTGTTTCAAACATTATATGGGACCAATGATTCTGTATGGAGAAATAGATGGGCCTCGTCATGAGATGTAAAAAGTGAGGTATTTTTCATTGTACTATACCGCTATTTATCTGCCGTATCGGAGCATGATGAGTTGTGGTATGTGTTAAAGGGGCGCTCTTTCGCCCAGGGCACATGAAAACCTGCAGCCAGCCCTCCCCCCCCACAACTTTAGCCAAATAACCCCCATTTTTCAGTGCGTAACTTGTATTATGAAGTTAATTAAGGTTGACAAGCTTAAGTAAGAAGAATTGATGCTTTTGGCATTCAAATGGGCACTGTAGGTGTGTTTCCTGTCCTCCTCTCACTGCCGACTTTTATTCCCCATTGACTTACATTGGGTTTCGTGTTTCGGGACGACCCCGACTTTTCCCTATAATCGGACGATCTTGCTCGACCCGACTTTTGGAAAAGTCGGGTTTCACGAAACGAAACGCGACCCTAAAAAACCAAAAGTCGCTCAACTCTATTTTACATTAGCAATTGTAAACCAAACTCAGGAATGGAACAATCAGAGGTAAAGTAGAATAGAAACACGTCACCACTTCTTCATTTTTCACCCACTCCTGGTTTTGGCTTACAAATTCTGATATAAAATACTGATCAAATGTTTAGAAGTATCCCTAAAAAGGGGAAATTTTACATTTTACTCATATATTGGTTAATATAACAGAAGAGGTATTCTGCCAAAATTATAATTACTGGTAGTCAGAGTTGTTCAAAATCGGTCGGTAACTTTGACTTGTATTGAATTTATTTGATTCAAAACAATTTAGCCCAAACTGCTTTTTAAACCAATCTATATATTATGCTCTGAGGCCTTCTGATACCAAAGTATAATGAGAGTATATGCCAGGAAGGGGTTAAAAAAACAATTAAAAAAATCATGATGTCAGAATGTTTGTCAATCCACAAGATCAGATTTTTTCCTCATATTCAGTGTTTTGCACAGACGTAGCGTAAGTCCTCACAAAAGCACAAAGGTTTGTCCAATATTGATCCGAGTGTCGGAGCGAACACGTCAATGTCAGTCTATGGGCCCATGAAAAAATCAGACAGTATTCAGATGCCATCTGTGCGCTGTCTGATTTTCATGGACTATTTGATAGAAACTTGAGAAACCTCCTTAATTTTTTTTTTATCAGAGAAAAACTGATGAAATTCTGCCCAAACTCTGATGGCATAAACTGGCACACTGCCCAAACTCTGATGACACTGATAAAACTCAGCATGTGTTTTGCCTACGAGAAAAATCAGTGATTTAAACTTGGGCTAGAGAAAAAAAAGGTGCAGGATGAGGCAGTAAGTGGTGCACGATGAAAGGACAAATAAAACAAAATCTTAATAAGGTTAACAAGCCAATTAGAGAGCAGGATCTGTCTGCGGGGCGTGGAATTAAAGGTTACACTTTCTAGATAACACAATTTAGAAGATTCAGTGACAGATGCTAGAATTGGTAAGGGAAATAAATAACATTGCTTGTTATTTTTCAATTCTGTGCCAAAACCTTAAATTTCAAAATATGTCAGAAAACAAATTTTACCCATCAAATGTTAAAAAATAACTAATGGAAATATCAACTCAGGAAAAAAAAAAGAATTTGAGATGTGAGGAAAGGTCCATTGCTATTGTCCTATCTAGTCAATTCCTTAAAACAAATTCATACTGAAAATTGATGGAAAAATTTTGGAGACTTTGCATCCTTTTTAGTGTATTTTTCTTTTGTTCATGATATAATAATGTAATCATGTATTTTGCACAATCATTTATATTCTTATTGTGTATATCATATACAGGCAGTCCCCAGGTTATGAACTAGATGCGTTCTGTAGGTTGGTTTGTAACCCGGATATGTACGTAAGTTGGAAAAAGGCCAAAAAAATGAATACCTTTACCGCTGCTCTCTGACTGCCCAACTGCTCACTGCCTGACATACAGTCCACCTCTTTATACTCATCATCATGAGTCTCATCTATGGTCTCTTCAGTATAGACCAGCACTTCTGGTTACATCCAGACCTTGAAAGTTACTGCTTCTCATGAGTTCACAACGTCAACATCACTATCTTATGATGCACCGCAACCTCCAGAGCCTGGACACAGCTGGAAGTCTTGAAGATGAGGTGTGTGATGGCAGAAAGAAGAGGTCTCCGGCCCCTTCACTATAAATCCAGGACTTCCAGCACATCCAGGCTGGAGTTTAGTGCACATCATAAGGTTGCAACAATGGCGACCATATGACGTGCAATAAGCTCTTGCCTTGATATGGCCAGGAGTCCTGGCTAATAGTAAAAGGGCAGCAGATAATGGCAGAAAGAACACGATCAACCAATTGCTTTTGCCTGTATGCAAAATTTTGTATCAAATCAAGCCAGACATGTCACTCGAAGCAAGGATCACCAAGCTATGACTTGCCTACTTTGGACACACCATACAAAGAGAGCAATCACTGGAGAAGGACATCATGGTCGGAAGAACTGAAAGAACAAGGTGAAGAGGAAGACCAGCAACCCAATGGCTTGATACTATCAAGATAACAGCAAAGAAAACCTGAGTGAACCTATCTAGACTTGCACAAGATTTATCTACCTACGTTCATCCATCAAGTCTCTTTGGCTCGAAGTCGAGCAGAAGGCCGTTAATAATAATAATAATAATAATAATATGCAAAATTTGAAGTGATCCAATTCTGTTATATTTTAATTCCCTAATGGGAGTTAGACCAATCAATAATTTCCAGTGAGGATATATAGTAGATACTAGGGATATTTAGACTTGGCCTTGTAACCTTGTTCTTGGCACATTTTGCTTTCTGCTGCAAGTAGCAATTCACATGTAGGCTTCTCCTTATTAAACAATATGTAACATACAGTGCAAGTCAGAGAAAATAATTGAAAGAAGTGAATTGCAATGTACTCTGCTCTAACATGAGACATGGTGGGAATTCTGGCCTTCACATTTAGTGTTGTTCAGCGAACAATGGTGTATATAGTTAAATCACTCTTCCTGTTTTCCTGTGGAATAGATCAATTACATTGTCCTGATTTTTCCCTTCCCTTGGATTTATTGGTGTTTGCGAACTCTCCAGGTTTCTGTGGAAATGCTTTGTCAATTCACATCATAATTTCGAAAACTCCAGGTAGATAACCACATTTTCATTTCTGCAATAAACCAGTGAGATTTCTTCAATATATCCTTTATCTTTTAGACCTGTTATTACTCTTCTTGCTCTGTACTATACCCCCTAAAGTGCATTTATATTCTCTTTAAGGTTTGGTGACCAGACCTGTGGTGTATTCTAGGAAACATATAACCTCTGCTTGATTCTGAACCTCTTTTCATTTGCTTCAGCATTGTATCCCTCTAGCACGGAATCCCGATATCCTGTTTTGCTTTCTTCGCTGCAGATGTACACTGGGCATGAGGCTTAAGGGATTTTTATACAATAACTACCAGATTTCATTCCTGAACATTTGCTGCACACTTTTCTATTTAGAATACATTCTGTTTGAGTTTGTTTATTACGACGCTCTTCCTATATTGGACATCATGCTGTCTTCTGGCTTATGTTCTCAAATTAACTTTCTTTCTGCAAAGTCTTTGTTTTCCATATAACGAAAAGTAGAGCTCTTGAAATTTGTCATTGGAAACGGACGGTTTGTGCAATTTTTTTTTATAGAAGGGATACTGTTCCTGTACTGTAAATTGCCTCCCTATTTGCAAACTGTACATTTAATAACTGCACAATCTCGCATATGGAATTTCTAAAGGCAGGGAATCTTAAATGCGATTTCACATTTGAATTTTAAATCAGAAGAAAATTATAATGTAAAGGGGTTTCCCCATACATTTATAGGATAGGTGAAAACTATATAATCATTGGGGACCCCATTGATAGGACTAGTATAATCACTTAACCCCTTCCCCGGCATGCGCCATATGCAAGCAAGCGGCCGTATATATATATATATACTGTGCGATGATAGCTCGGGCTCACACTGGGTGCCGCCCCGATCAAATGCGAGCATCAGCTCTATATGAGAGCTGACACACTGTAACAAAGCCTACGATTGGGCATTTAACCCCAGTGATGCTGTTGTCAGTAGTGACAAAATAAAGAGCAAAAAAAAAGAAAAAAATATTAATCCAAAAAATACATTAATTTATATAAAAACAAAAATAAACATAAAAAGTACACATATTTGGTTTCACCGCATCCAAAACGACTCGACCTATAAAACTGTCTCACTACTTAACCCCTTCAGTGAACAATGTTAAAAAAATAAATAAAAAATGAGGCAAAAAAAACTATGCTTTATCATCATATCACTGAACATAAAGTGGAATAAAACACAATCAAAAAGATGAATGCAACAAAAAGGTATAGCTGAAAACCAGATCTTGTCCGTCGAAAAACAAGCACCATATAGCTCCGTCAGTGAAAAAATAAAAAAGGTATAGTTCTCAGAATAAAGTGGTGCAAAAAGATATTTTTTCCATGAAATTGTTTTTATTGTGTAAAAGCGTCAAAAAATAAAAAAACAATATAAATGAGGTGTCGATGTAATCGTACTGACCTGAAGAATAAAGCTGACTTATCAATTTTTCCACAAGCAGAATGGCATAAAAAAACCAAAAGACAATTCCTGAATTGCTTTTTTTGTTTATACTGCCTCCCAAAAAGTGGAATAAAAAGCAATAAAAAAAAAGTCATGTGCCTGAAAATGGTACCAATAAAAACAATAACTTGTCCCACAAAAACAAGCCATCAAATTATTCTGTTGGTCGAAATATGGAAAAATGATAGCTATCTAGATATGGGATACAAAATCTTGCTTTTGCAATAAAATGCGTCTTTTAGTGTGTGACAGCAGCCAAACATAAAAATATAAATCTGGCATCGCTGTAATTGCAGCAACCCAAAAAATAAAGTCACTTAATTACTTATATCACATGAGGAACAGTGTAAAAAATAAATTAAACCAATTCTTCACCTGCTGATGATTTGTTCATTCTGCCTCCCAAATTCTGCTTTTATAGCACTTAGTGGCTCTTGATGGAGCCCACAAACTATTCTAGAAAAATCTGCACTCCAGGAGACAAATAGTACTCAGTCCCACCCTAGTCTCACAGTGTAGCTAAGCAGTACTATATAGCCACATATGGGGTATTTCTACATTCAGCAGAAATTGTGGGACAAATTTCGGTGCCATTTTTACCCATTTCCCAATGTGAAAATGCAAAATCTAAAACAAAATATTGGTGGTAAAACATAATTATTTTCTCTTCACTGCCCGCTGGTGAACTTCTGTGACACACTTGTGGTGTCAATACGATCACTGCACCCCTAGATGAATTCATTGAGAGGTTTAGTTTGTAAAATCACATCACTTATGGAGGGTTCTCCAGTTCTGCTGTTGCACAACAAATTTTGGTGTCAATTTTCTCCTGTTACCCTTGTGAAAATAAAAAAAATGGGGGTCTAAAGTAACATTTTTGTGAAAAAAAAGTAAATGTTCTTTTTTCTTCCACATTCCAGTAATTCCTTTGAAGCACCTGAAGGGTTAATAAACTTCTGGAATGTGGTTTTGAGCACCTTGAGGGGTGCAATTTTTAGAATGGTGTAAATTATTGGTATTTTCTGCCATATAGGCCCCTCCAAATCACCTCAAATGTGATGTGGTCCCTACAAAAATGGTTTTGTACATTTTTCTGTAAAAATGAGAAATTGCTGGCTAACTTTTAACCCTTATGACTTCCTAATAAAACAAAATTATGTTTCAAAAATTGTGCTGATGTAAAATAGACAATATTTTTTTTCATAATTATTTTAACCTTTTATCTCTTGAACTTTACATAGCAATACCATAGTATTGTTGTATGTATGAAAATTCTTGTTCTCCAATGAACGTCAGCCACGGACTTTCATAAGGGTGCCATTATCACAGTCAATCCCCCAGCCATTGTGGCAACCCATTGGCACACCAATGGATGTTAAGGACAGCATGTCCCCGTGCTGCGCACTGTAAATGCCGCTTTCACAGATATCAGGATTTAACAGGTTAGCTTTGCGCTACTTGTGGCTGTTAGAGGCAGTTGATGGCTGAATAATGCAGCCATCATCTGCTGGTAAAGATGTGCTCTCCGTTCAGCGAGCCAACATAAGACATACCATTACATCATATGTCATAAGGGGTTAATTTATGAACAGGGGGAAAAACAAGTTTCAAGAATTAGCACAATATATTTTATGCATGTAAAATAAGTACAATAAGTAGAAATTGTTACAATAACCCTTTCAACAAGATTAATGTGGCCATTTTGGCAAAGAAGAATTACACTGTCAGGTGGGAGGAGATAGTCTGAGTTATTATTTTAATTTAAAAACAATATTACCACTTCATGTAAGAAACATTGAGAGATTCCAGTCTCTTGTGTAAGGCCAAAAACCATAAGGAAACATTTGCACAATGTTCCATTTCATTGGAATTATGGAAATAAAGTACTCACTGGAGTCTCCGGGCTTCATGGCAGTTCATTTTGGCCTGATTTATTTAGCATCTCAATGAGCATTGTAAATGAGTTCTACTGATGGCACCACATCTGAATACATTAAAAATGAGCTACAAAACATGTCATCACATTTGATAACATTGCAGATGACATAACAATAAGTATCATCATTGATGATTCTCATTGTTTCAAATTACATTATCGAATGATTACATCCTTGATGCTCAATACTGTGGGTGACTTAGTAATGACAGAACAATAATACATTTTTGCTAAAATATATATTTTATTATAAAAGTAAAGTTGTAAGAAACAAACACTACAAAAGAAAACAACGAAAGCCACAGCAGACATCACAAATTACCACCATATGTAAGTCGTGAATAGCTTTGACTGGTAGGAGGCCGAAGGAAATGGCACTGACTATAAATGACTGAATTGTATTGTGTGGTTCCAGAGTTATGGCACCCCTATAAATCTATGGGTTTGGAAGTTTTGTGCCTTCCAGATTAATTTTGAATTCATGAGAAAAAAAACACTTATTGCCTTTATTGCCATTTAGAGAACCTAATAATTTTTGGGGCAGAATACGATTCCTTGTGGTTCCACTAACCAGCAGCACATAGTATCCCCAATTCCGCTACATAGAACCATTGGCTTTGCTAAATACATATCATAACCCATATGTTATATAATTTACTATGAACCAAGGCAGTAAACTATAATTAAACTAATATTAAAGAGGTTTTCCAGGAAAATAGAAATTAAAACCTATCCCACCCTGTACAATAATTGTATTTGACAGGAACTATGGAGTTTTGGAAAGCCACCAGAATATAATAGTTCATTGAATGTGAGAGTTTAAAGGTGTGGTCTGAAAGCCAAAGTAATTTTTATCTAAATACCTACCTATTTAGCAATATTAATTTCTAATATTCTTGTATTAAGAATTCCCTACCTTTCCCTAACTACACTATCTGTTATTCTATTTTTTTTCCTACTTTCTCTCTGGTGACGCTTCATTTTAGAATCCCCAATACATAATAATAATAATTTTTATTTCTATAGCACCAACATATCCTGCAGCACTTTACATTTTTGAGGGACTTGTACAGACAATAAAGACATAACAGAAGAGCAACACATAGATCAACGTATAACAAAAGAAGTGAGGGTTCTGCTCGCAAGCTGACAATCTAGGTGGAAATAGGGGAGACACGAAAGGTAAATGGTAAAAAGTGCTTGTATTGTACTGTCCAGCCATCAGTATAATAAATAGGGTATTCATGTAATGTTGCATGAACCGGTCACCAGCCACTATGTGTACAAGTACAGACACAAAGGGACTAAGTGCATGTATGGTGTGTGAACAGATGCTACGAGGGTCCTGATTTTGATAACATTTTGTATAGATAAAAACATGGATAGTTCGATAAGTGTGGTGAGGCGATATGCCAGTGTAAAGAAATGCTTTTCATGGCACACTTAAAGCAGTAGGTATGGGAAATTAATGGTAGTGCATTCCAAGGAATTGGTGCAGCATGTGAGAAGTCTTGGAGATGGAAGTGTGAGGTTTGGATTATTGAGGATGTTAGTGTTAGGTCATTAGTAGAATGCAGAGCATGAGTAGGGTAATAGACAAAGATGAGGGAGGAGATATACGGTAGTGCAAAACTGTGGAGAGCTTTGTGGGTGAGAGTGATAAGTTTATATTGAACTCTGTAGCAGATGGGCAACCAGTGCAATGACTGGCATAGGGTAGAGGCATCAGTGTAGTGGTTGCGGTGTAGTGCATAATCAACCGAGGCATCACCAGAGGGCAGACGCTGCCACAACCTCTGCTCCATCCATGAAATGAAGTGTCAGCAATGACTCTCATTTCAGGGGCTGGGCTTGTCACTGCGTGCTATGCACTGTTCAATGAGCACAATGACAATGTGCTCTGTGCTGCTGGCTCAGATCAGCAGTATCAAGCTGGCAACAGAGCAGAGAACACTGTCAGTGTGTTGTGTCAGAATACCAGTCTTGCTGAGACCAGTACTGCCTCTGCCAGTGATGTCACTCGTCTCTGCATGTCTCAGGGTTTTTCTGACATCACTCACTGACAGTGCGCTCTGCTCTGTTGCCAGCAAAACAGAGCGCTCTGTTATTGTGCACAGCGTGCAGGGACTAGCCCATTCTCTGAAATGAGCATCACTGATAATGCTTCATTTCAGGGAGAGTGCAGGGGCTGCAGCAGTGACCAAAGCCTCTGCACCCTGATGACGCTTCGTTTGAGTATCCCAGCATTCTCTGGGGGTTCTCAAATAAAGCATCATCAGAAAGGAAGTAGGGAAAAAATAGAATAACAGATAGATGTGTAGATAGGGAACTATAGGGAAAGTCTAAGGGTATGTGCATACGTTGCGAATTAGTCAGCGGAATTTTCAGCAGAGAATCTTCATCAGTTGGCAGAAAATGCAGTGTAAAACTCTTGCGGTTTTCCTGCGGAATTGATGCGGTTTCCTTGCGGATTTAGTGCATTTTACCTGTGCAGATTTGGTTTGTGAACTTTCTCCCTTGTGCTTCTGGAGAGAAAGAGAGAGACCGCAGCTGCGGATCCGCAAAAAGAATTGACATGCTGTGGAAAATAAACCGCTGCGATTCCGCATGGAATTTTCCGCAGCATGTGCACAGCGGTTTTGCATTTCCCGTTCATTAACATTGTGTGCACTCTGCACTGTGGATTTGAGGCAATTCCGCGTGTCCAAAAATGCTGCGGAAGCACATCAAAATCTACAACGTGTGCACATACCCTAATGCAAGTATATTAGAAGATAGTTTAGATTATGGCAATAAATAGATAGGGATTTACATGAAAAATACTTTTGCCTTCAGACCACCCCGTTAAGAGCTCTGCACATACCATTAATTACAGGTGCCAGTTGTATTATCCTGCTTCAACTGACGGGAAGGGAGGGAAGTCCCATATTGGCTAATCAAAGCTGTAGATTCCACAGTGAATGCTTACTGCCATCCTAGTGGTTAGAAAGAGGGAATGAGTTTGATGGCCATGACAGATAGGGACCTAACAAAGTCCTCCAGGCCTGCCAGGTAGAGATGCTTAATAGGCTTTCTGCCACCTTTCCAATACCAGAAATTATACACTGCAATTCAGTGTAAAAAAAAACAGTGAAATGTATAAATTGATGAATTAATCCCAATCGCAGGAACAAATGATTGTCTGTGCATTGATATTACTCACTCGTTGTAGCTTCCAATGGAAAGTTGTACATTCACTGCAGGCTCCAAGAATTATTTGTCCCATACCTCTCTGAGAAGGCTGTTAAATAGCATTAGTGCAAGTAGACTTTCGAAATAGAGGAATATAATTGTACTATAAACTTAATTAGATGTGAACTAATTAAATTTGTTTTTCTTATATTAACATGATCACAGGTATTATTGCATCTCATCTGACTTCTTTCTTCTACTTAGTTAGTTTCAGATTGCAATAAGTTCATTAAGAAGATAAGGTGGAATTAGTGTATGAAGCTCAGCTGGTTGAAGGGGTCTTTGCTTTAATTACTGCAGAGGGTGTGCATATTAATTACAACACTAGTGATATTTACTGTACCTCTGGAACATATGACAGGGTAAAGATACTGACAGCACCAGATAATAAACTCAGTATGATAATGAGCAGGGAAAAAAAAAGGAACATAAAAAATAGAAGGGAAATAAAATTATTCATAAAGTATATTGATCCCAAAGTAAAGACATTAAGCTCTGATGAAGGGCAACAAAAGTGAATCTACTCACTTCATCAAACAAATAACCAAAGTACAGAGATGCTAGCGGAGAGACAGATTGTCATTATACTTGTCATATGACCACACTCTGGAGACTACACACAAGCAATGAAGCAGTAAAAATATAACATTTTTAATAAATCAGCAGAAAGCCAACTGTCACCTGGAAGCGCTTAGGTCAAAGTAGCTTTGTATTGTTTCCATGGGACTGGAGGCAGGACACACAGCAGCATTACAATGTAAATGGGGAAATAACGTGAATATTTGCTGAATATAATGGACCAAATGGACTAGGAAAATCCATCTCATTACAATCAGAGGTGAATACTAACAGATACACGCCTTGTAAATTGTATTTGGTCCCCTCTGCCTTTAGTATCACTGCAACCACAAAATGGAATCATATTGTATTTATATATATATATATATATATATATATATATATATATATATATAGTGATAATGAAAAAATATATTTAGAGATTTAAAAATGAATGTGCACTACACACTGTAAGGCAGTGATCGGTGTTACATGTAGGGGTTGCTGTGTGTTTCCCCCAAGATGCGCATGAAGGCGTACTGATGCCATGCATTGCAGTCACAGGTGTAGCTGTGATTGCAATGCAATGTAAAAGTAAGTGTGGGTCTTGGACATACTCCAAGGCAGATTTAGGGAAAACCTGCTCTGGGCTTTTGTGTTTTGAAACAGACCACAGATGGTAGTGGTGCAGTCTGTTTCATTCCCAACCTGGGTTTTCCATGTGCTCAATCGCCACAGATTCTAGTTAAAAGCCCTGCAGTAAAGGGATTGATGGTGTTAGAGTCAATGTCAGTGTTAGTTTGGTATGGCAAGCCTGCAGAGCAGAAGGCTCTGTAGAGTTCCACCTGTGTGAGGCAACACAGGCAAGCAGAGCTGAAAGGTCTGGCACCCACAGCATACACGGCGGTGCAGTCGCCTAGGGCAATCGGTCTCGAAGGTAGACTGTCACATGCCCGGCTGCGATCCGGAGGTGGACTGTCTTGTGCCCGACTGCAATCCGGAGGTGAACTGGTGTGTTTATTGACTTCAATCCACAGGATATGTTTCCCGGCTGCAATTCAGAGGATATTGTGTGCTGTGTTTATGTGAGTTTTGGGCATTAAAAATATGTTTTGCTTTGAACTTTGTTGGGTCACTGCCTCATCACTGCACAGCATGGATACTGCTATACTACACCACCGATTGGACACATAGAATGCATACACTGGATACTCATTGCACACTCATCAACCGCATGCTGCACATATAATGTACCGCACAGACTCCTTAAACACACAAGTGTAACCATCACACGCTGTACAAACAACACATATGCCATTATCACACAACTAATTATTGCTTACATTGTAGTGAAGAGTTAGTATATTTCTGTGCAGTGCCGGCCTCTCCAGAATTCATGCTGACAGTAGAGAAACATATTTGATAGACAAAATCCTCATTTATACTGAAAGATTATCACAAAAGGGGTTGTCTGGCCTTAGACTACAAGGTTGCAGTCACTTTTGAGTCCTCTCATCGTGTGAACTGCACCTTGTGAAGGATTCTACAGTACTGGGAGTGAATATGTATTATCCCAAGTATGTGATTTGCATACATACAGTTATTTGTCTACTAGATGGGCGCATCCTTGCTCAATGCAAGTAGTGTAAGTGTGCAGGACACAGTCTAGTCAGAATCTGCTTGGAAATATATAAATCGCATACTTGCAGTTAAGTGATCACCCTGTGCATAGATTGACTGCAGACTTGTAGCCTAAGGGTCCCGTTACATTTAGCGATGCACCAGCAATCCCGACAATGATCAGGATTGCTGGTGCATCGCTAAATGGTCACTAGTGAGCTGCCAAACAGGCAGATCTCACCAGCGACGCAGCAGCGATCCAGCGATGCTCGGCGGTCGCTCTTCCCTGTCACACGGCAGCGATGATGACGACTTCCGCCTGCGTCCATGCGTCGCTAGTCGGCGCCAGCGGGACATCAACGAGAGAAAAATGGCCCGGAACGTTCGAGCGCGATCAGCGATATCCAGAGGGGGGCGGTTGGAGGTAAGTGTCACATGTAGCGAGATCGCTTGCGATATCGTTGTTGCATCACAAAATCGGTGACACTTTAGCAATATCGCTAGCGATCTCGCTATGTGTAAAAGGCCCTTAAGGCTTTCAGTGGAAATAGGCTTCCGATCACCTGCTGAACAAGCCAAACGCTCAATGCTCGTTGTTTACTGCTGTTTGCCTGTGTAAATAGACTATTAAGCAACCTCCATTTGGTTGATGTTTGCTGATCGGTGGACATTTAGTGTCACTCGAAGGTTGTGTTAGTGAACCATTATTGTGGCACCTTCCTCGTAAAAAAAAACAATAGGTTTTATTCTTCAGGATTATTATTCTAGATTGTATTGTCTGTCATCTTCTCTTACCTAGACCTGTCTATCAGTGCAGGCAGGGTTACCCTTTCCTTGAGGGTCCCATTCTTTTGCATGACTGCCCCTGTACTACATTCAGTTCAAGCAATCCTTTTTTGAAACTGGACATCCTCATTGGCCTCATTCACAGTCGTATTATGGTTTTATGTTGTACGGAACCCTAATAGGGAACACATCGAGGTGCATATGCCTTTTATTTCCTGTATTTCCTAATTTACAATGAGGCATATGGAGAAAATACAATGTGGCACCCTATACCCAATGCAATCATCTGGAAATATTTTTTTTCCTAAAGGTATTTCTTTTACAGGAAAATACTGTATTTCTGACATAGAGAGCCCTATGAAGCAACATATGACATCCCATTATGTTAGTAGCTTCATAGTAGAACTGGAAGATGTTTAGCTATCTGCACAAATCTAACATTAATACTGTAAAATTCTTTTTTGGTTGGTGATAAGGAGTCTAAGAGTACCGTTACACTTGGCGATGCACCAGCAATCCCGACAATGATGGATCGCTGGTGCATTCCTAAGTGGTCGCTAGTGAGCTGCCACACAGGCAGATCTCACCAGCGACACATAGCAGGGGTCGGGGGTCGCTACTTACCTGTCAGACGCGGCGATCCTGACGTCCTCCCGCCCGCGTCCATGCGTCGCTCGTTGGCGTCACAGGAAGCCCAGCAGGAAGCGCCCGACGAGAAATGGTCCAGGACGTTCTCACGCGACAAGCGATGAGCAGCAGGGGAGCCGGTCGGAGGTAAGTATCAGACATAGTGATATCGCTAGCAATATCGCTGCAATGTCACAAAACCAGTGACGTTACAGCAATATTGCTAGCGATATCGCTATGTGTAACGGGGGCTTAAGACAGCATCAGACAATCTGGTAAATTGGTTGTAGCTAAATGTAAGTCTAATATATATCCTCTATCAGTACAGCTAAATACTACATTGAGCAATGCTTAAGCCTCTAGTCAATCACAGAGAGACCATTGAAAATAATGAATTCAATGGACATCCATTAGATACCAAAAGAAGGCTATCAATATTAGAGCTCATCCATTAGAGCAATATATACACCAAAGAAAAAATGTAACCAAGAGCAAATTAATAAAATGTACAATTTTATTATTATCCAGAAGATAAAATACAAATTTTATAAAGATTAATCACATATTTTGAGATGTATAAGGGAATCAGCAACACCCAGTCATCACATATGGATAAGGAGGGTAAAAAAATTGCAATATGTAAACAAATGCATATGATAATAATGCAAAGGATATAGATAATATTCCAGTTTTTGTTATCCTCCACAAAATAGGAAGACAAATGCAAAAATTATAAATTTTTATGTGTATATATCCCCAATATGAAAAAACACAATTTTTATTTATTATTTATGTAAAAGGCGTAATAAAGTGATCCATAAAAGGACCTACAGATAGCCAGTTGCAAATACTAATAATAATCTAATAAAGTGCATAAAGAATGATAATATTCAAAAAGTTAATAACGCATCACAAATGTGGGGGGGGGGATTACAAAATTTTTTTCAAAATTGTAGCCAAATTTCCGCTTTTTTCGCAAATAAACGCTAGTTATATCAAATAAATTTTACCACTGTCATGAAGTACAATATGTCACAAGAAAAACAATGTCAGAATCACCGGGATCCATGGAAGCATTCCAGAGTTATTACCTCATAAAGTGACAGTTTTCAGAAATGTAAAAATTGGCCCGGTCATTAACGTGCAAACCACCTTTGGGGGAAAAGGGGTTAACAGAAGAATACCAAAAATTTTATTTTGTCCATGTCTATATTTGTCATAATTTTTGCTATATGACCACTAATGTTATTTAATTGTGTTTTTTTAATTTTATTTTGCTACATTTTATCCATTTTTTTAATTAATGTAAGAAATGTATGCATTATATAGATATCAAAAATTTCTGGTTAAAGCATTTAATAGCTACGTTACTGGCTGAATGGATTGCATCATTATTAGAATCGCTCCCCACATACCCTTTTAGAGAATATGGAAATCATAAAGGAAATTACTCTGCTAGGGATTATATATATATATATATATATATATATATACAGTATATAATATTCTTTTTAAGCAAAAAAGCCACTTACAAACTGCAGCTGCCACGCTGACAGATCCTACCTATCCATCTATTATACAATATCTATTATTTCACATGGAATGTAAAACTAGACGAGTCTTGCCCCTAAATTTCCCTGAAGACTATTATATTCCCAACTTGACACTAATAGTTTTGTAATAAATGTAAGATAAAATCACAAATAAAACTATGCCCCAATACATTATATTAGTCTACCAATAAAAGATTGCAGAGAAAAAAGATTCTGTCTATTACGTTTGTGTGTAATTATTATATATATATACAATATATATATATATATATATATGTATATATATATATATATATATATATATATGAATGTAATCTAGAGGATGATGGATAGTCACAAGCCATCAAGCAAAGAAGAACTGCTTAAATGTTTGCGCCAGAAGCAGTGTGAAAGACTGGTGGCAAGCATGCCAAGACGCATGAAAGCTGTTTTTAAAAATCATGGTTATTCCACAAAATATTGATTTCTGAACTCTTCCTGAGTGAAAACATTAGTATTGTTGTTTCTTAATGATTATGAACTTGTTTTCTTTGCATTATTTGAGGTCTGAAAGCACTGTTTATTTTTGTTTTTTTAATTTTTACCATTTTTCTTTGTCAGAAAAAAAATACAAAATTTATTGCTTGGAAATTCAGAGACATGTTGTCAGAAGTTTATAGACTAGATTAACAATTTACATTTTACTAAAAAATATACCTATAAAGAGAAAAATCGGACAAACTGCACATTTGAAAGCGGTCTCTTAATCTTTGCCAGAACTGTATGTGTGTGTATATATATATATATATATATATATATATATATATATATATATATCAGACAAAACAAAAGTCCAGGTTGGTTTCCACATCATAGTTTAGGGATCAGACGTGCCTGTCTGTTCAGGTCTGATGTTACACACAAAACAGCCCTCAGCTCTTTCACACCCTCACACTCAGGAGTTCTGGCTGTCTGTTTATGCTGTCCCAAGACCTGGAATAGCAAAGGAGATCCAAGCCAGGTCTTGACCTCATTTATTCAGTGTGAAAAGCACTTGCTGGAAGGAATATACAGGTGCTTCTCACAAAATTAGAATGTCATCAAAAAGATAATTTATTTCAGTTCTTCAATACAAAACGTGAAACTCATATATTATATAGAGTCATTACAAACAGAGCAATCTATTTCAAGTGTTTATTTCTGTTAATGTTGATGATTTCTGTGCATTTACACTCTAGACAACACCATGGGGTGGAGATATTGTGGACAACCTCCTACCCACTCTTCAGTTGTCCTCAAAAGGCCCAGCCTTTAACATGGCCGATTAGGTTTCAAATCACTGAAGCTAATAGCTTCAGTGAAACATATCACCTGGGCATTCTTCCCCTTCCTTTCCCTCATCCATCCATCTCTATGCTGATGACACCCAATTATACACTTCTTCTCCTGATATCACGCCTGCCTTTTTGGAAAACACCAGTGATTGTCTTACCGCTTTCTCTAATATCATGTCCTCCCTCTATCTGAAACTGAACCTGTCAAAAACTGAACTTCTCGTGATTCCTCCCTCTACTAACCGACCTATGCACGACATTGCCATTTCCTGTCACGTCCGCCATGTCTGCCATGTCTGTTTGTCTCAAGAACTCCTGGAGCGATGTGCATGCGCATGTTTTGTCTGCTGTCCTGCATGTTCGCTAGAGCTGTGTGCAGACTCACCTCATGTCTGAGCTGCAGGATCCCTGCGTTTCTGCTCTGCCTTCTGTGATCTTCTCGTCATGTCTGGAGTCCTTGATCATGTGATGTTTCTTAAGATCCTGCACTGTCTGGTTCTGCAATCATCTCGTCATGTCTAGAATCCCAGATCATGTGTTCTTCCTAGGATCCTGCACTGGTTGGTTCGGTGATCATCTCGTCATGTCTGAAACCCTGATCATGTGACGTTTCCTAAGATCCTGCACTGTCTGGTTCTGCTATCATCTCGTCATGTCTATAATCCCGGAAGTTCTCCCCTGGTCCTGACCTGGAGGAAGAGGTGCTATGCCCTATATCAGGCCGCCTCTTCCTATGCTCAGGGCCTGATTATTGTGTTGCTTCCCTGCAAGGCTCTGGGTCTGTGGGGTTGCTCCCTCTATTCTGTGCCCTTGCACTTTGCTCTGTAGTGCGTCTCTGCACACGCTCCGTGCTCGTATTCTGCCTCTTGTCTTGTGCCATGTCTTGTGTTGTCTCTCGTGCCATGTTTGTCTTTGCCTTGCTTTGCCTTGTAGTCCTTCTGCTGTTCTTTGTCTTAGTCTGTTTTGCTATGTCTCGCCTTAGCTATGCTTTGACTTGTAGTCCTTCCTGTGTTCTCTGCCTCGCCTGTTTTGCCATGTCTTGCTTTTGCTATGCTTTGACTTGTAGTCCTCCCTGTGTTCTCTGCCTTGCTATTCCTTGCTTTGTGTTCCTCCCTATGGTCTCAGTCTTTGCTTGCTCTGCCTCGCTCTCTCCTATGGTGCTCTGTAGTGCTCCCTGGCACACGCACCATTTCTCCTCTCCTTAGTGCTCGTTTCTTTGTCTAGTCCCAAGGTCTTCCCTTGGCCCGGCTCTGGGCTTCTGCCTACGCTCCGCTGCTAGACTCTGTCCTCTCTCTGACCTGGCTCTGTTTCTGCCTGTATTCCTTGCCTTGTTCCCTGCCTTGTCCTTGCATTGAACCCCGGCGTGGGTTCCCCTTGGCCGTCTCCTGTGCCGTGGTAAGTGCCACGTGTTTGTGTACAGCCGTGTGTACTGGCCAGTGTGGCGTGCCCCCTGCGTGGCTCCTAGCACGCAGCCCTTCCTTGTGCCCTGGCGTGGCTCCTAGCACTCACCCTGCTCTGAACCCTGGCGTGTCTCTACACGCACCCTGTCTTGTGCCTTGGCGTGTCTCTACACGCACTCTGTCTTGTGCCTTGGCGTGTCTCTACACGCACTCTGTCTTGTACCTTGGCGTGTCTCTACACGCACTCTGTCTTGTACCTTGGCGTGTCTCTACACGCACTCTGTCTTGTACCTTGAACCTTGGCGTGTCTCTACACGCACTCTGTCTTATACCTTGTACCTTGGCGTGTCTCTACACGCACTGTCTTATTCTATGCTTTGGCGTGGCTACACACGCACCCTGTCTCGTTTGCGAACCTTGGCGTGTCCCCTACACACGCACCTCGCTTTGAACCCTGGCGTGTCCCCTACACACGCACCTAGTCTTGAACCCTGGTGTGTCCCCTACACACGCACCTAGCCTTGGACCCTGGCGTGTCCCCTTCACACGCACCTAGCCTTGGACCTTGGCGTGTTCCCTAAACACGCACCCTGCGTGGATATCTGTCGTGCCTCCTTGCCTGAACCCTGGTTTGCCTGCCGGATGCCCGGAACCTGCCGACCGTTGCCAGAGGTCCGGAACCAGATGACTACGGCCTGATGTCCGGAGCTGACGTCCGCAGCCTGATCCCTGGACCCTGTCGGTTTGCAAGCAGTCCGGAGTCCGATGCCATCTTGCCATTACCTGTGCCTAGGCGTGCCATCTGGCACGTACCATGTTATGGACCTTGGCGTGCCCACGCGCGCACCTTGCACGTTTTGCTTGTTTTCTCTGTATGTGATCTTGTGTTATTCTAATGAAGATACCTTGCACCTACGTCTAGTCTCGTCTTGCTTCCTGCTTGTCGTCAGACACTCGTCTAGTGTCCCCTGAGCCGGCCGTCTGGTCCCAGCAGTCGTGGTGGCTCACCCCCTTGGTCTTGCCCCTGACACTCCCTGTATAGGGGGTGGATTCTCACAAGGTCAGCTCGCCCTCGGTGGGTGGGTGCCACGACCCAGAGGGTCCACTCAAAAAATGGGCTCAGCAGGAGCTGAGTCCGTCACATTTCCGTGTGGTTCCACCACTACTCCCCAGCAACATGTCCGCTGTCTTGGGGTCATACTTGATTCCGAGCTTTCATTCACCCCCACCTCCGATCACTGGCTCACTCTTGTTATCTGCACCTCAAAAACGTTTCTAGAATTTGACCCTGTCTTACTTTCGACTCTGTAAAAACTCTTACTGTTTCTCTTATTAATTCTCATCTGGACTATTTTAACTCTCTACTAATCGGTCTCTCTCTTACGAAACTCTCCCCTCTCCAATCTGTCCTGAATGCTGCAGCGAGGATCATATTCCTCACCAATCGTTATACCGATGCCTCTACCTTGTGCCAGTCCTTACACTGGTTACCCATCCACTCCAGAATTCAGTATAAACTTATTACCCTCACCCCCAAAGCACTCCATGGCTCAGCACCACCCTACATCTCCTTCCTCGTCTCAGCCTACCATCCTACCCGTGCCCTCCTTTCTGCTAATAACCTGAGGTTAACATCCTCAATAATCAGAACCTCCCACTCCCGTCTCCAAGACTTTTCACGTGCTGTGCCAATTCTTTGGAATACACTACCCAGGTTAATACGATTAATCCCCAATCCCCACAATTTTAAACGTGCCCTAAAAACGCATTTGTTCAGACTGGCCTATCGCCTCAATGCATTGATCTAAATATCCCTGTGTGGCTCATTCAAAATTTTTTTTACCAGAACCAGGTTCCTCCCATCATGTTCTCACATGCTTTATGCATTTAATAGCCCTCTGTGTCTGTACTCTTACATATTTAGACTGTTAACTGGTTCATGCAGCAACAGGAACATACGATTCTTACACTATGGCTGGTACAAACAATAAAAGCAATTGTTACCATCCACCTTTCATGTCTCCCCTTTTTCCCTATAGATTTTAAGCTTGGGAGCAGGGCCCTCACTCCTCTTGGTATCTGTTTTGATCTATGTGTTTATTGGTATGCTGTAATGTCTATTGTCTGGGGGTGGAGCGGGACATCTCCCCTGCATTACATCTTCATTATGGGTGAGTGATATTAGCGGCTAGATGTCAGGTATTATCCTGGTCGGATTAAGTGGGACCTCTTTGGATGCACATCTCGCCGTTATTTGTGGCGTTATTTTTGCATGCAGCACTTTTGGGCCTTTTATGAGATTATGAGATGTTATTGATGGCATTTTGTGCGCAGTAATTATATTTATCTGTGATCCTTGGGTTCACTATCACTTCTTTATATGTAGGGGAGGTTACTTGCTCCTTTTTCTGGAAATAATTTTTCCCTGTTGCACCTCATATGTATTGATAAATGTCTGATACTTTTAATGTTCAGTCAATAAAGAATTGATTTTATTCTTTTCACATTGGTTATTGTGGTGTATGGTTACTCTGTTTTTTTCTTTTTTTCATATAATGTCTATTGTCTGTAGAAGTCCCCTCTATAATGTAAAGTGCTGTGGAATATGTTGGCGCTATAGAAATAAAATTAATATTATTTATTATTATTATTATCCATCTCAGGGGTGCATGATCTTACACGAGTCTAAACTTTTGGCTTAACAGATAGCACCTGAGGGTGTGAATTGCCCATTTGATGGTAAATCACTCTTTTTCCAGAATGGCAAACTTTTTTCACAGGCAGAGAGTTTTCTGCTTAGATACAGAATGGGATATTCCTCTCCATTTACTTCTTAGGAAAACACGGCTCCCAACCGCTAAGGTGTCTGTCTGGATATTGAATTCCTTACTGAAGTTAGGTACGATCAAGACCGACTGCTTACATAGGACGAGCGTCAACTTTTGGAATAACATCTCTGCTTAAGGAGACCATTTGGCCATTGATGTCTTCGTGTCTTTAAGAAAGTTGGTCACAGGTGCGGCTATCATGTTGAAATTTGGGATAAATGCCCAAACCTGTTTCTTGGAGACCGGTTGCTTCCAATTTTGGATTGTCTTCACCTTATTCATTTACGGTTTTATTTTGCAACTTCTGACTATGTAGCCCAAGTATTTTGCCTCTATTTTTCCCATGGCACATTTTTTTGGGTTTATGGTAAACCCTGCCTTCCACAGCGCATCCAGGACCGCCTAGACCTTCTGCAGGAGACTTCCCCAATTCGGGATGAAGATCAAGATCACAATGTCATCCAGGTAAGCTGCGGCATACTTTTTGTCAGAGGTTAGGATCCGGTCTATGGCCCTCTGGAAGGTAGCTGGGGCTCCCTGTAGCCCAAACGGCATCATGGTATACTGGAAGCACCCATCAGATGTAGAGAAGGCTGTCTTCTTCTTGGCACTTTGGGACAGGAGAATTTGCCAGTACCCTTTCGTTAGGTTCAGGGTGGTGATGTATCTCGCTGACCCTAGCCTCTCAATGAGTTTATCAACCCGGGGCATCAGATACGTGTTGAATTTGGACACCCCATTTAGCTTCCTGTAGTTGTTATAGAAATGCCACTCTCCATCCGGCTTTGGCACAAGGACAATTGAGCTGGACCAGCTGCTCTTTGACTCCTTGATGACGCCCATGCTCAAAATTCTCTTTACTTCCACTGAAATCACCTTGCAGTGGGCTTTGGGGATTCAATATGGCTTTTGGTTCACCGACTCATGGGGTTCCGTCAAGATCTCATGCTCAACAACCTGCGTATATCCTGGCAACTCCAAAAACAGGTCTCTGTTCCACGAAAGCAGTTCTCAGCACATTTGTTTCTGCGCCGGTGACAATGTCTCTGCCACTGTGACATCCTCAAACTTGGCTTAAGGACTGCCCCTAGGTACGGAGTTTCCACCAGTTCCCTGTCTCACCATGGTTTAAGCACGTTAATGTGGTACATGTGGTACAGCTTTCTTCTCCCTGTCTGGCGGACTTCGTAGTTGACGTCACTTTGACCATTTCATATGGCCCTTGCCACTTAGCCAGAAATTTGCTTTCAACCATTGGAATTAGCAGCAACGTTTCCTGTCTTATGGCTGCCTTCAGTACAAGATGATATACGGCACTCTTGAAGTAAAGGATGAGGTGCCCAAGTAGGGTAACCAACCCGTAAAGTACAATATCAAATAACCTTGGCATTCAGAAAGCAATATTATGTGAGAATTATGTTTCCTTTATTTCATTCTGCATTCATTCTTGTTAAAAGTTTTCAGTCCTATTAGGAACCTTCATCAGAGCTAAATGAAAAGAGGAGGGGTGTACAGGAAAGAAAAATAGGGGGGAGAGTTATTGTCAAGAAATCATATCGACAAACAGATTAGCAAAGCATCTATAAGTAATATTGAAAATCTCAGTTGAGACTGTGTGTGCAGTCATGAAATAAATCAAAGGTTTGTCATTAATAGACTCTAAAATGTTTGCCACATTAACCTGTCTAAAGAGAAGATTCCAATATATAATGACCTGGTGGTAAAATAGAAGTGGTAAAGAAACAGAAATAAAAGAAAAAGAAAAAAACAATAATATTGTGAGTATACTATACTATGGATTTTTTTTTAAAAAGTGGGAAGGTTACGTTGGTTTTTACAACAAGAAAGGAGGATATAGAGTTATCTTGTAGAGGGCACCGAGGAGAGAGTCAAGCCTGTTAGTCCACTTGGAGGAGGATAACTGGGTGCAGAAAGTTCTATTATTCTTGGTGCAGATTTTCTGTAGGTAATTGGTGAGTCTAAGTGGTCCCAATATACCTGAAGCAATGAGGTTAGGAATTGATTAGTGCCATATATAGTTCCACGCATGGTCTATAAGAGGAAAGTATGGGTGAATGAGTGGAAGGTATGTCACAGTCCTGGTTCTAATGAGGCATATGGTTAGGGGAGCTACCTAAATGCTTGCGGAGGAGGAACTCTGGTAAAGGTACTGTCACACTTAGCGATGTACCAGAGATCCCGACCAGCGATATGACGTGGTCAGGATTGCTGGTACATCACTAAGTGGTCGCTAGTGAGCTGCCACACAGGCAGATCTCACCAGCGACATCGCAGGGGTCGGGGGTCGCTACTTACCTGTCAGATGAGGCGATCCTGACGTCCTCCTGCCCGCGTCCACGTGTCGCTCGTCGTCACAGCAGGAAGCCCAGCAGGAAGCTGATGACGAGAAACAGTCCAGGACGTTCTCGCGCGATTAGCGATAATCAGCGGGGGAGCGGTTGGAGGTAAGTATCAGACATAGCGATATCACTAGCAATATCACTATAACGTCACAAAAACCAGTGACGTTATAGCGATATTGTTAGCGATATCGCTTAGTGTGACAGGCCCTTAAGACAGAGCACGTGTGTGCGAGCTGCGTATAGTGGCAGTCTCCCGGTTTAAAAGACCTTCAAGTGCGGCTGTCAGATGACGTCACGTCAGCGGGTCATGTAAGGAGGTTATAATATGCAGGACTGGGCGAGTTTTTATGCACATAGTGGTGTGGCAATGGGAGTATACCAAGATATAGCGCTGGTTGTACAATGATGCTATGAATGGGAGAGGATGTTACAGAGGATGGACACCCACTCATAATTACATTAATATATAGGCACTGCAATAAAAAGTATTCCAGTACATGGGTTCTACTGGTGATACTGTGTGGTATTGAAATTACGTCACACACATGGAACACCAAGGCTGTTCATGTGTAGCATGTATGATATTTTGGACACTTAGTACACCATGTTGTATTATGTCTTTAAGTACCATGTACACTTCTGAAATAAATATGATCATCGTTTATTCTTTTTTTCTGTTTCTTTATTGCTTCTATTTTACCACCAAGTCATTATGTATCAGAATCTTCTCTCTGGACAGGTTAATGTGGCAAATGTTTTAGAGTTTATTAATGATGAATCTTTGACATATGATTTGTTTCATGACCGCACACACAGTCTCAACTGAGATTTTGATGATTATTTACAGTATATATTCTGTGTTAATCTGTTTGTCAATATGATTTCTTGACAATAACTCCCCCCATCTTTCTTTCCTGTACACCCCTCCTCTTTTCATTTAGTTCTGATGAAGGTCCCTAATAAGACCGAAAACGTTTAACAACAATGAATGCAGAATGAAATAAAAGTAATAATATTCCTATTAAGGCTGCCTTCACTCTGGACATGCGGTTTGTCCACAGCTGTCCCACTTGCTTCCTGGGGAAATTGCCCACAATTCTAGCACCAATTGTGGTAGATTGGCTCACTCAGCTGCTCACAGAGGTAGACAGAGGAATGTTTCTTCTGCTGGTTTATTTCAACAAAATAAACATGGCCTTTCTGGCATAACGGGAAAACAAAATATAACACATAGTACCAGTCATATGACTGCGGGCATCCGCTTGCTCAGGAAATCAACAAGGTTCAGTTATTAGCCTGTACTATAAACAGAGCTTTGTTGCTGTCACCTCCAGGCAAACTGAACTCCAAATGAGTCCGAGGGCTGTGAGTTTAACCTCTAGATCCCACCTTGGGTTGGAGATATGGTCAACAATTTCATACCCACTCTTCAGTCATCCACAAAAACCCAGCCTTTAACATGGCCAATTAACCCCTCTCAGCAACATGGCCGATTAACCCCTCTCAGCACATAATATGCTAGAGCAAACTACTAGATTTCAAATCACTGAAACTAATAGCCTCAATGAAACATGTCTCCCCTCCAGTACTTTGCCAGTGACTTTGCCACAATTTGTGTATATATATATATATATATATATATATATTGCTAAAAAAAATAAAGGGAACACTAAAATACCACATCCTAGATATCTCTGAATGAAATATTCCAGTTGCAAATTTTTATTCATTGCATAGTGGAATGTGTTCAGAACAATAAAACATAACAATTATCAATGTAAATCAAAATGAATATCCCATGGAGGTCTGGATTTGGAATGATGCTCAAAATCAAAGTGGAAAATCAAATTACAGGCTGATCCAACTTCAGTGGAAATGCCTCATGACAAGGAAAAGATGCTCAATATTGTGTGTGGTCGCCACATGCCTGTATTATCTCCATACTGTACAATGCCTGGGCATTCTCCTGATGAGGCAGCGGATGGTCTCCTGAGGGATCTCCTCCCAGACCTGGACTAAAGCACCTGCCAACTCCTGGACAGTCTGTGGTGCAACGTGACGTTGGTGGATGGAGCGAGACATGATGTCCCAGATGTGCTCAATCGGATTCAGGTCTGGGGAATGGGTGGGCCAGTCTATAGCTTCAATGCCTTCATCTTGCAGGAACTGCTGACACACTACAGCCACATGAGGTCTGGCATTGTCCTGCATTAGGAGGAACCTAGGGCCAACCGCACCAGCATATGGTCTCACAAGGGATCTGAGGATCTCATCTCGGTACCTAATGGCAGTCAGGCTACCTCTGGTGAGCACATGGAAGGCTGTGCGGCCCTCCAAAGAAATGCCACCCCACACCATTACTGACCCACTGTCAAACCGGTCATGCTGAAGAATGTTGCAGGCAGCAGTTCGCTCTCCATGGCGTCTCCTGACTCTGTCACATCTGTCACATGTGCTCAGTGTGAACCTGCTTTCATATGTGAAGAACACAGGGCGCCAGTGGCGAATTTGTCAATCCTGGTGTTCAGTGGCAAATGCCAAGCGTCCTGCATAGTGTTGGGCTGTGAGCACAACCCCCATCTGTAGACGTCGGGCCCTCAGACCATCCTCATGGAGTCAGTTTCTAACCGTTTGTGCAAACACATGCACATTTGTGGCCTGCTGGAGGTCATTTTGCAGGGCTCTGGCAGTGCTCCTCCTGTTCCCCCCTGCACAAAAGCGGAGGTAGCGGTCCTGCTGCTGGTTTGTTGCCCTCCTATGGCCCCCTCCACATCTCCTGGTGTACTGGCCTGTCTCTGGACACTACGCTGACAGACACAGCAAACCTTCTTGCCACAGCTCACATTGATGTGCCATCCAGGATGAGCTGCACTACCTGAGCCACTTATGTGGGTTGTAAAGTCCGTCTCATGCCACAAGAGTTAAAGCACAACCAACACTGAAAAGTGATCAAAACATTAGCCAGAAAGCATTGGTGCTGAGATGTGGTCTGTGGTCCCCACCTGCAGAACCACTCCTTTATTGAGGGTGTCTTGATAATTGCCAATAATTTCCATCTGTTGTCTATTCCATTTGCACAACAGCATGTGAAATTGATTGTCAATCAGTGTTGCTTCCTAATTGGATCGCTTGATTTCACAGAAGTTTGATTGACTTGGAGTTATATTCTGCTGTTTAAGTGTTCCCTTTATTTTTTTGAGCAGTGTATTTATATAAAAGGATTAAATGCACTTGTGTCTTAAACCACTTTTGGTGATACCATCCATTGTTTCATTGTGCTGATAATATTGGCAGAAACAGCAGTCTTTAATCTATAGGACAATGTTTAGTTCAAGTTGAGTTTTGTCAAGGTAAAATTATTTACAACAGTTTGTTAAAATAAGCTGAATTGACAAAAACTTCTAAATAATACATCTGTTTAAAAATGAGCTTTGCGTCTTCATATTTATAAATAGTATTACTACCAAAAGTATGCACCATTTTTATTAAATCACAAATTGGTGAAGGAGTATTCTGAAAAAACAAGTATGAATACTTACTGACTAACACATATTATGGTAATTACTTAAAGTATAGCAAAAAGTATGAGAAGTATGAAAGGGTATGAAGAGCATAACAAAAATTATAAGAAAATGATAAAGTAAAAAAAATGTTATAAACTAGCAGAAACTATAACTGGACTGATGGAACCACTGTGCTGCAATCCGAGGAGAACCTGGAGGGGAGTGACTCTTTACTAGAGCCCCTGATGGTGAGGTTATGCTTGGCTCCCGGTGGACACCAGGTGCTACTCCAGGACAGACCTTGGACGCATGGCAGCTGACCTTCAAGGGATAGCTGGAATGGCCTAGTAGGAAAGTACAGCTGATACAGACAGGCAGGGCAGGAACAAAGGAACCACAAATGCTAGCGAGTACGCCTGATATACAAAAGGACACTGCAGGTGCAGGCTAGTATAGCTGGTAAACAGACACTGGCTGGTGTAGCCTGGTACGGCTGGTATACATATAAGCATTGGCAGGTGTGGACTGCTCCGGCTTGTATACAGATAGATATTGGCAGATGCAGGCTGGTACAGTTTGTATAAAGATAAGCCTTTTTTAGGTGTAGGCTTGTTTAACTGATATACAGAAAAGTACTTGCAGGTGCAGACTAGACCAGCTGGTATACAGATAGGCACTGGTAGGTGCAGTCTGGTTCAGCAGGTATACAGGTGTGGGCTGATACGGCTGAAATACAGTGAGACAAATCAAGTACGGGCAGACAGGAACTGGACAGGTAGATGATTGACGGGTACTGGGGATCTGACAACAAACAAGCATGCATGGGACAGACTATACATATTGCTCAGGCACCTCCATTCAGGTGGAGGGGCCTTAAATAAAGAGTGTCTCCAAGCCATTGGGTGGGCACACTTTAGGACTGTGCGCGGGCTCACACTCTAAGCACAGTGCCCTGGAATCTGCACATCATGCGCAGACCCTGGAGAAGGAGGAAATGGGGACAATAGCCACGGCGTTGAGTGAGTCGGCGTCCCTGCTGGGGGAGAAGAGAAGCATGCAGGGATGCTACTCAAACTACCTGTGAAGAGTCAGGTGGGAAATCCCAGTCTCCCATGAAGTCATGCAGTCCTACATTCTCCCCTGACTTGAATGATATTCCAGTGGCGCAGGCTTCATGTACATCTTTGCACTGTATATATGTGGGATGCCACTGGACCTGGCATGTAACTACCTATCCAAGTCTATGAGACATCAATCAAAAGATAATGAGACAGCCCACTGGACACTCCACAGGCAGCAATCAAGCTTTATACTTTAATACTTTATGGCATTATTTTTCTACTTTCTCTTCATCCTCATGCAGCACCTAAATGGATGTGCTGCCTTAGTACAGGATGTAAGCAAAATTATAGGCAAGAAATTTTCTCTTCATCTTCCTCAGTCACAATTTTGTCAGCTTGATTTTTTATTTTTTTTCTGGACATCTTATCAAAAAATCATGGATAGACAACATATTTTATGGACACATTGAAAAACCATAATTAGGCTGGTGTCACACTGCTGCATATTCTCTTATGCGAGAGAATCAGGCTGATTATGCTAATTTCACTCTGTCAAAGTTTGATCTGAGTGTCACTTTAATGTGACTCGATTCTCTCACATACTAGAATTGGTGGACAGGTGTGGAGAAGACGGAGAACTTAATTTCTCTACCTTCTCCATTGTTTGTGTCTGCTGCAATCGGACTTTACTCAGATGATATCCAAAGGCAGTCCAATCTATTACACAACCCATAGACTGGTTGATCTTGATTATCGTATGCACTTGCGGCATGCTGTGATTGCTTCCTTATGCTGAATCGGCATGAGAAAAAAAATTCCAAACCTGCACTACCCCATAGTATAACATTGGTCCGAGTGCTGTCTGATAAAACATCGGATTGCACTCGGTCATGTTACACGCTAGTGTGAGTGAGCCCTTATAGTCATAATAATTTGTATAAGGCTTTTCAGCTTGTCCAATTTTTTTACAAATGTGAAAAAAGTGCCCTGTTTTTACTGACTGTCCGTGAATTTATGGACTGTTGGCAACCCTACTCAGGCAGCAAACACAAATTAGTGCTGCCGTTGGGCTCGAGGACAGCAAAATTACAGGTAACAAATTTTCTCTTTATGTTGAAGCAGGTGTAGATTTGCGTTACAATTTCCAGCATTTTATAATCATAAGTCTGTAGGAAACCATCTGGCCCTGCCCCCTCATAGTAAATCCTAACCATAGATATGGTGATATGTAGAAAAAGCCAGCAATTATTATGCTAATATAGCAAGTGCCATAATTTGCAAGAAGAAAAACAGAGCCCCGACTTCTATAAAGATGGATTAACAAATTAACTAGAACTTGTTCCTTTGTGTTTATAACTAGATCTTCATCTGTTCGTGGTGGGGTGTTTATTAGATTGTATAATGTCGAATCACATAAATAGCCATACCGTATACAGTATATAATGTAATTAAGCCTTCACTTGCGTATTGATTTCTATCCATACTTTGGACGTTATGTTGTTTCTACAGAGAACGCCGCTGCTGTGAAATCCCGTTCTACATTCCATAACTCATTAAGCCATCTTATCATTCCCTGTATTTTTTATCACAAAAATGGCAAAACTGCCAGTAATCTACGAGGGGTCATCACCAGATCATAACGCTACAATGAGATAGTTTACTTCATGCATTGTAATGAAATTATGACAACTTGGCAAGATACTGCAATATAATGCAAAATCCCATATGCTGTTATATGTTGCAATCTGTTTTAGAGCTGCTTCCATTCTAATGAGTGAGTACTGCCAATAAAGCAATTGGAGATAACACTAATTGCTTATTTCTGTGATCCATAATTTTTATTGCTGCCTTATAGCTCTTTAGGCAAATCACTGTTTTTGGCCCTTCCTCATCTACAAATCTAGCAATTGAAATCTTATTCTGGTGACCTCTTTTCCACCTCTTTGTCTCCATGTTTTGAACATTATTTATTACTAAATTTCTTGCTTTAGTTATTATTATGCTGTCTGTGTTGTGAAAAATGAGATTTTCTAGGATATCACATATTTTAACACATTCGTCATATACACTCACTTAGTCATTCATTTAATTCATTCCCTTTATTCATCCTTGAGTTTTAAGGGGTTGCTGCATCCCTACACGGACCTGTTCTAGTGATGTTTGCTTTTTTCGCAAGGTGTCCCAATATTCATTCTTCTGCCATCAGCACAAGTGATGGAGGAAATGTCATGGCCACCAATATTACTGGATGGTACAGGACCTGTCCAACCGAGGATATTAGTGTGGCTCGGATATGTGGTACCTCCCAGTCAGGGAGAATGGATGTGTGTTCTATCCAGCAGCTCAGCAGGTGATCTCAGCTCCTGGCCCTGGCCAATGAGGCAGCTCCACACACTATTTAAACCCCTAGCATGTTGGCTAGGAGTTTACAGATATTGTGCTTAGTTTATTCCCTGCTCTCTGGTGCTATTGTTCTTTTTTGCTCATCCTGTTCTTGATTAGATATGTGACCATGTCAGTCTGCTTGATTCCCTGTCATCTGAGCTTAGCTTGTCTGACCCTGCTTTTGATTGACCTTCTGATATCCGACTACAGCCATTCTTCTGACAATAATATTCGATTGTGATTCTCTCCTTGGTTCAGTTCCTTCTGTTATTATCCTAGTTTGGTTCACTGTCCTTGCCTCTTGTTCACTCGTTTGGCGAGCACCTTACTCCATAGATGCCTTTAGCATCTATTGTAGGTTTATGCACAGTGGGGAAAATAAGTATTTGATACACTGCTGATTTTGCAGGTTTTTCTACTGTGTCCGCTAGGGGGCGCTGTGTGGAGGTTCCAGGAAAAAGGATGAATGGCAGAACATTGAATGGCCGTTGGGTATCTCAAAGTGGTTGGCTTTGAGATGGAGACTTATGTGTGTGTGTGATCAGCAAGGTCTTTGCTGAGATGCTGATTTAATATGAGAGGGAGACGTCTCCAGGTAACTAGAGAGATGGGCGGGTCTGGTTACCTATAAACCCACCCAGGGGTGTGTCTGAAAACACCTGTAGTAAAAGACTATGTGAGTGTGTGAAGGACCTGTGATGAGGTCATAGTCACGTAACCCGGTGGGCGTGGCTATAGACCATATAATGTGGCCAGGGTAGGTCACATGTGGTGAATGCAGGGACCTGGTTGGTCCAGAGCGGAAGGTCCCGTGCGCAGGATTGTCTCCTGGCTAACAGCCTGTGTGTGGCTGTGTGTAATGGCTGCCAGAGCCTGAAAGTTCCCTGGACGTCTGCAGCATGAGTGACGGAACCATGTGGAGACCCTGACGTGGGTGAGATAAATGAGGCAAAGAGAGCCTGTATGCTGGACATTGAACAAATTGTGTGAACACTGGGTTTACAGAGGGAAGCTATAATGAACACTCTGCTGTTTATGTGAAGTTTTGTTGATTGCTTCTATCAGTTTATGATGCATAATAAACCGCATGGACTGCTATGTTTGATGGAAAACCCGTGCTGGATGTGTTTTGTTCGCTGCCAAGCAAGAATTTCCCAAGTAAATGACAGCGCTACCTCACACTACCTACAAAGAATTTTCCATTCTCTAATTTTAATCGTAGGTACAATTCAAATGTGAGAGACAGAATCTTAAAAATAAATCCAGAAAGTCACATTGTATGATTTTTTATTTTACATAATTAATCTGCATTTTATTGCATGAAATAAGTATTTGATACAATGCTAAATAGAACTTAATATTTGGTACAGAAATCTTTGTTTACAACTACAGAGGTCAGACGTTTCCTGCAGTTCTTGACCAAGATTGCACACTTTGCAGCCAGGATTTCGGCCCACTCCTCCTTACAGATCTTCTCCAGATCTTTCAGGTTTTTGGACTGTCACTTGGCAACATTGAGTTTCAGCTCCCTCCAAAGATTTTCTATTGGGTTCAGGTCTGGAGACTGGCTAGGCCACTCCAGGGACTTGAAATGCTTCGTACAGAGCCACTCCTTAGTTGCCCTGGCAGTGTGTTTTGGGTCATTGTCATGCTGGAAGACCCAGCCATGACCCATCTTCAATGCTTACTGAGGGAAGGAGATTGTTGGCCAAAATCTCGTGATTACATGACTCCATCCATCCATCCTTCTTTCAATACGGTACAGTCGTCCTTTCCCCATTGCAGAAAAGCTCTGCCAAAGTATGATGTTTCTCCCACCATGCCTCATGATTGGGACGGTGTTCTTGGGGTTGTACTCACTCTATTTTTCCTCCAAACACGGCGAGTGGAGTTGATTCCAAAAACTTCAATTTTGGTCTCATCTGACCACATGACCTTCTCCCATGCATCCTCTTGATCTTCCAGATGGTCATTAGTGAACTTCATAGAGGCCTGAACATGTGCTGGCATGAGCAGGGGGACCTTGCGTGCCCTGCAAGATTTAATCCATGAGGGCATAGTGTGTCACTAATGGTAATATTTGAAACTGTGGTCCCAGCTATCTTCAGGTCATTGACCATATCCTCCCATGTATTTTGGGCTGATTCCTGATCTTTCTATGAACCATCCTTACCCTACAAGGCGTGATCTTGCATGGAGTCCCAGACCAAGTAATTATGACAGTCATCTTGTGTTGCTTCAATTTTCTAATAATTGTGACAAAAGTTGCTGCCTTCTCACCAAGCTGCTTGCCTATTGTTCTGTAGCCCATAACAGTCTTGTGCAGGTCTACAATTTTGTCTCTGGTGTTCTTAGACAGTTCTTTGGTCTTGGCCATGATGGAGAGGTTGGAGTGTGATTGATTGAGTGTGTGGACAGATGTCTTTTATACAGGTCACGAGTTCAAACAGGTGCAATTAATACAGGTAATGAGTGCAGATTAGGAGGGGTTCTTAAAGAAAAACTAACATCTGTAAGAGTCAGAAATCTTGCTGGTTGTTAGGTGATCAAATACTTATTTCATGGAATAAAATGCAATTTAATTATTTAAAAATCATACTGTCATGATTGGGCTGGCGAGTAACCTGGGACCAGGGGCACCTTTCCTGGCCCTGACACCAGGGGGCACCCTAACTCGCCCTGTTCCCCGGGATACCTCAGATGGCGAGGATGCTGGGGCCTCTGCCCTAGCCCTGTCTCCTAGCTTTAAGGTGCTGTCACACTTAGCGATGCACCAGCGATTCCGACCAGCGATATGACGCGGTCAGGATCGCTGGTGCATCGCTAAGTGGTCGCTAGTGAGCTGCCACACAGGCAGATCTCACCAGTGACATCGCAGGGGTCGGGGGTCGCTTCTTACCTGTCAGATTTGGCGATCCTGACGTCCTCCCGCCTGCGCCCTCGCGTCGCTCGTCTCCACAGCAGGAAGCCCAGCAGGAAGCTGACGACGAGAAACGGTCCAGAACGTTCTCGCGCGATCAGCGATAACCAGCGGGGGAGCGGTCGGAGGTAAGTATCACACATAGCGATATCGCTAGCAATATTGCTATAACATCACAAAAACCAGTGACGTTATAGTGATATTGCTAGCGATATCGCTTAGTGTGACAGGCCCTTTAGCCCTGCGTCTGTCCCCCTCCCCCCTCCCGGGGAAGAGAGGCGCTACCATGTACCGAAGTACACCAACCCAACAGACAGGGGAACGAGACAAGGGTAAAAGAAAATTCCACTCACAAATAATACTCTCACAAGCAACAGAGGTATACACCAGGGTGTGAAGGATGGGGGAAGAAAACAAAGCAGGAATGGATGAGGAATCTCCAAGCGTACAAACCACACAGTAGTCGCACAATAAACTCCTCCAGCACTCCTAACACGAGCTCCTCTCTCTCTCTCTCTCTCTCTCTCTCTCTCCAGATCCTTGAAGCAAATGCTATCTCAGACAAAGATCTGGCCAGTGGATCTAGTCTTTATAGGAGTTAACCAAGCACAGCTGAAAGCAGAGATTTCCACAAGACCTATTAACCCCTGTCCTGCTGAAAGAAACAAACACTCTTAATACGCTGGAGAAGTGCTTCTTCTCGGCGGCAACGCAGGAGCCACAAGACGCTGCAGTTCTCTGGCTCTGTTCTGTCGCGGTAATCCCGTGACACATAAAAAAAGAAAATCACATTGTATTTTTAGATTCTGTGTCTCACAGTTGAAGTGTACCTATGATAAAAATGACAGATCCAACCATTCTTTATTGGTGCAAAAACTTGCAAAATCGGTAGTGTATCAAACATTTATTTTACCAACTATGTGTCTGAGGTTGCATTTTTCAGCTGACAAACAGCCTCTAACAGATTACACAGGATAAAATAGATAAAAGGGAAACAAAAAGGACCATTCAGCCAAAAATGTATAAAAATTAACATCTTTATAGTATTCAAGAACAAGTAATAATAGAGCAAAAGGCTACCAAACTGTTAAAATGCATGTTTACAAAGGAAATTATAATCAAAGTTAGAAACATTCAGGACCAAAATGGCCAGTCAGACCAAATAAGTATGTAAACAAGAATAAATTAATAGCATAATGGATTATCAGTTAAATTATACCAGAAAAAGCAGACTGCATTTGAAGATGCACTGATATATAAGATAGATGAATGATAATAGACAATACAATCTTAATGATAAGACATGCAAAAAAAAATCAACAGCGAAAATGGCGCCCGCTCCGAAGTATGTTTCATCTGCGGTTGGGGGGGTGCCATCTTGACTAAATTTTTAGCATCATGCTCTTGTTTTAACTGTTTTTTAAATTTTTGGTTCAACAAGCTTTTTTTTTTAAATAAAGCTTATTTATTTCTATTGTTTATCTTTAGCTAAAAAAGCACTGCTTGATCATTCCAAAAAAGCAACAAGCAAAAAGATCAGAATGGAAATAGTCTATGTAAAGAAGATCACATTTTTATTTTCTGAGTCAAATGGATATGTCCAGGACATCTCACAAAAACATGGTGCGAAGCTAGTCTTACAAAATGTCGAGGAAATATTATATATTTTTAGGAACCCCAAATTTAAAGTAACCCATTGTGGTGTCAGTGGGCTCACTCTATTAAAAATCATTACATGCTGCTATACCTATTGACCATACATCTGAAATCTTCAACAGCCACCGTCAAGTAGTTCAGCTTCTAGGGCCTTCTTGTTGACACCTTTAACCCTGAAGAAACAAAATTTGCTTCATAGATTTCCAGACTGTGCAGTAATGTTTTAAAATATAAATTCAGAAATGGTTCTCAGACTACATTTACTGTAAGATGGTTAATCTCGATTGATGTAAAATTCTGTCATTTCATAGCCTTGCATGATTTTGTCTACTTGTAGCCACCACTATAGAGAACTTAGGGTACCATTACACATAACAATGTCCCAGCGATCCCACCAACGATCCGACGTGGATGGGATCGCTGGGACATTGCTAGCTGATCGCTGGTGAACTGGCACATAGACAGACCCTCCAGCGATCAGGACCAGTGAGCACGCTGGTTACCAATATAAACATCGGGTTTCTAAGGGCCGCGGGGCCCTTAGAAACCCAATGTTTACCCTAGATACCAGCGTGCACTGCAGGCAGGGCGGGAGGTAGAGGCAGAGCGGCGCAGACAGACCGGCGTAGCTCTGCTATCTGCTACTCCGGTCTGACAGACCGAGATCGCTGTGTGTAACGGGCCCTTTAGTGAGATCTACAGTATCTGAATACATATGAAGTAAACACTGCCTAGAGGTGCCAGAATTTATGTATACATCTGTAAGCATGGAATTTGGTTCTGTGTATCAGATGTTTTGCTATTTTGGTCTTGTATACCAAGAAGGAAAGGAGAACGATAGTAGTTCACTGAAACGTGGCATGGGTCTATGTCGCCACCAATTTGTGAACACTACCTGTTTGCTACTAATCTAAATAGGCTGCTATAATTGTGACTCTCGTCGACCATATGGTACTTATACCAGATAATATATTCACAGAATGACTGTAACCTTTATGAATATTCGCCAATATATGAATGTTACATTAAGGATTGCCTGTGAGTATGCCTTTTTCCACTGTACATT
Organism: Dendrobates tinctorius; assembly: GCF_039654945.1. Taxonomy (NCBI): domain Eukaryota; kingdom Metazoa; phylum Chordata; class Amphibia; order Anura; family Dendrobatidae; genus Dendrobates; species Dendrobates tinctorius. The sequence goes on along the minus strand of NW_027361718.1, from coordinate 3,370,339 downwards.
GCATTATTTGAGGTGTAGGAGAGCCTCGTTGTCTCCACGCACAAGACCAGTGAGCTGGATATAAACTTTCTAGTTGTATAGATTTAGGAACAAAACAAGGAGAACATAGATGTTCGATGGATCTCAATTTTCCCATGAATGACATTTAGCACTTATCGAGAATACAAGCTTGGTCGTGCTGTACTCGACTGCTTTCCCCAGCACATTATACATTAAATGGAGAAGCAGCATGCAGATAGAAAAAGATTGTGATGTGATTGTACAGAGCTCTAGACAGAGACATTCAACGTCAGGATATTGATAAAATAAAACATGTCTAAAGATGGTAAGCAAATATAG